>NW_020837946.1:15741884-15870601 GCF_003676395.1 Aethalodelphis obliquidens | reverse complement strand
TATCTATCTATATAGATATATCTATATATAGATATATCTATATAGATAGATATATCTATATAGATAGATAGATCATAGAATTATATATATATATATATATATATATTAAAAGGACTTCACAGAAAGATGAAAAAATATACCACACATAGTACAAGGCTTCATACATTTCCACATTAGACATTTTAGTTCTCATCATATCACCCTCTTCATACATACATCCTCTAGAATGTATTCTCTTATCCAGGCCCTCGGCATGAAGTCCACTCAACAAGACAGAACCAAGCTGCTATCCCACCAGATACCCCTTGGAGACAGTTTCGGTGCCATCTGTTTCCCCTCACACATGCATGCAGGCCATTACAGCTCTACCTTAGCTGCCTATCAAATTATTCATCCAAGCAGCCAGCCTTTTCTTAGGGGAGAAATCTGATACCAAGAGAATGAAGTGTTCTCCACATCATCGCAACATGTTTAATGCACTTTGGCCTTTTACTATTATTATTACATCCCTGTGACTTATTTATTATACAACTGAAGGTTTGTACTGCACTTTGTATGGATTGTTAATAGTTTTCCACTACAACATTGTTAGACAGGTATTATCACTTCCTGTTTTTTTTGTTTGTTTGTTTGTTTTTTGTTTTTTTGCGGTACGCGGGCCTCTCACTGTTGTGGCCTCTCCCGTGGCGGAACACAGGCTCTGGACACGCAGGCTCAGCGGCCATTGCTCACAGGCCCAGCCGCTCCACGGCATGTGGGATCTTCCCGGACTGGGGCATGAACCCGTGTCCCCTGCATTGGCAGGCGGACTCTCAACCACTGCACCACCAGGGAAGCCCCACTTCCTGTTTTAAAGACAAGAAGCCAAAGCTTCAGAAATTAAATAATTCAGGATCATAACTAAGGTCACCAGTCATGCCAGTTTGTCTGGAACTGTTCCTATTTTAATACAGAAAGTTCCTGGTCCTGGGAAACTCCTCAATCCCGAGCAAATCAGGACTGTTGGTCACCCTAACACTAGTAAAATAGTAATGGTTTGTTTCCGACCCAGGTGTTCTGACTCTCCAAGTAGTCATTCAACGAATACTTATTGACAGAGAGAGAGAAAGTGGGGAAAAGAAAAGAGGGAAAAATAGAAGGAAGGAAGGAAGGAACGGGGGTAGGAAGGATGAATTAGCTGAATAGTGTTGAATCTGCCTCCAGAGAACCTTTCATTCAGGGAACTTGCTACCAGATGGCGTGATACAATGAAAGACAGACTGAAGGACAGAGAATGGGATTTCACTGACCTTACAAGAGCAAGACAAATGGTTGTTTTGTGGCTGCCTGCTGATAATTGCTTGCATAAATGGAAAACTTCAGTAATTTTACCACGTGGTTGCAAAGCTGTAGGGGAGGAAACCTACAGCCCTTACCAACATCAAGCTATTGAAGGCTTCTGATACCTACCAAAATAAACCTTATGTTTGTGACTGGCCAGGTTACCACAGGTCTATTAACACCCCTGATCTGTTCTTGTGGGCAGGCTCACTCATATCTCAAAATTAAAAATTCCTCCTTGAGTGAATAATATATAAAAGTTGCATGCTTTAGCCAAAATGACATTAAACCATAGTCTATAAAATGGCTTCAATTTCCACAAAAGTGTAATATATAAGCTCTCGAAGAAAGACTGGAATGAGCTATGATGATAGTTACCCGGCATCTAATTAAAACGAAAGAGCCTGAAAGTGGCTTTCTTCTTATTAGTGGTATTATTAAGGATGATGGATTGTCCTGGCTGCCTTGCCCCATCAGAGGACATCCTCTTTGCTTCTGGGAAAAAGAGAGTTAATCAGAAGAAAATATGTCTTTTAAAAATCCCTCCAAAGTCTGCACTTTGAGATTTGTGTTTCATTCATTGATTCTTGTAACCACCCTTCTTGATTTTGGCAAGACACTGAAACCCTGGCAGGGCCAGAAATTCAGCTTCTATTACATGGTAATTCTTTCTCACTAGAAAACATTTAACCAAGCTAATATTTCAAAGTTTTCATTACCATCACAGGAAGCATTAATAGTGAGGGGGAAAATATCAGTCAGCAAAAATTCTATTACTTTTCCTTTAGTGAATGTGGTCATTAGATCCTTCCTTAGGAAGACCTAATTTCCTGAAAGACCTGAACAATGATGAGCTAAGAGGGACAGTTGAAACAGATAAATACATAATCGTAACCAAATATAGAGAGCGTCAACCCCAGGCAAATTCACCAGCATCTATTCCTTGAGCAGTTCTACTCCATTTAATATATTTTTCTCAGAAGAAACAGGTAAAGCAAATAACCGTCCAGTGGCTCACCATCTGCATTCTTTTGAAGGTTAAATTTCATATTTCCTTTGTAGTTTGCTGATTTTACTTATTTACTTATTTATTTATTTATCTTTTGCGGTACGCGGGCCTCTCACTGTTGTGGCCTCTCCCATTGTGGAGCACAGGCTCCGGATGCGCAGGCTCAGTGGCCATGGCTCACGGGCCCAGCTGCTCCGTGGCATGTGGGATCTTCCCGGACCGGGGCACGAACCCGTGTCCCCTGCATCGGCAGGCGGACTCTCAACCACTGTGCCACCAGGGAAGCCCTACATATTTAGTTTTTACATCAGTATGACTTCTGATTATAAATGAGTGTGGAAAATACTCTGATGCATGGCATATTCTTTTAACAGAACCATAAACTTTGCAAGGATTCTTCAAGTGATGCTTAGGTCTGAACCCTCCATCCCCAAAGCAGGGATTTTTAATGTAGCAACAAAGACATTTCTGAGCTTTTCAAGCTTCAGAGTATAGAAAAGGAAGTGTTTTCTTTTTTCCCCTGCCCTCAGTTTTAAGGCCTTCACAGAGTCAGCTCTAAATGGCTCACTGATCTATTATTTCTAAGAATTCAATCTCAACCTTAGCCATAAATTTGAATAGAAATAATGGCAGCCCTTGGTATAAAAACCAGTTAAAATGAGGAAGGGGATCAGAATAGGGAGATTCAAGGAAGTAAATTATTTGGTTTTTATAAGCTTCTAAATTTTCCAAGCCAAAGATTTCAGACAGGAAAGAAGGACAAGGTGAGATTCAATGGGGAAACAGTATTACAAATAGGGTGGCCGAAGTGAAGACGGAGGGGACAACAGCTGGCTCCAGATTGGGCTTCTCAGATCACACAGGGAGTGTTGCGTTCAATTCTAAACACTGCATCAAGAAGGGTCTGCTCAATGTCATGTAAATAGCAGTGGAAGTGAGAGAAGAAGAAGAAAAAACCCAGAACTCCAAAGCCGCTGCTACATGGGGTAGGTCCTAAGGAAAACTGAAGACAATTGGAGGGAAAAGGCAGAAAGGCCTATTTCAGCATAATTTAAGGAAGACCTCTCTAAATTTTGGAGTTATCCAAAAATGAGAAGATTCTATCAAGGTACTGTACTTCCCATTATTGGAGCTGTTCAAACAGGGACTAGATGGCCTCTTGCATAAGATACTGCTGAAGAGATTCAAATGCTGAGCCTGGGGGTGGAAACGGGTGCTTCTGGGATTTTTTCTGTCCTGCCTCTGAATTCTGCAATTGCTCACTGGGGTAGGTATTATGATATCTGGACTCAGAGATCCCTGTATCTGAAAATTAAATAAGAACTAGAAGAAAGCCAGCATAATAAAAATTCCACTTACAAATGGCTCCAATAAACTGAGTCTTATTTTTCTTTTCTAACAGGAAGTCCAGAGATAGGCTGAAGCTGACAACGGAGTGGCTGGGATTTCAGCAAAAGAGAAGTTTCTGGATATAATGTAAGCATCTGCTGCCCTGCAAAGCTGTTTTTGTGTGCAGAAAAGTCTATCCAGAGCTGTGCTTCGGTTAATAAAGTAACATTCGATGTATTAAATTTACACTCTTTTTTCTTAAGTTTTCAGTTTAACTTATTATTCTTATTTTATTTATAAGTTGAAAAAATGTAGGGGCTCTGAATAAATGTACTCCAGTTTGCAAACTTAATTGTATACCTTCAGACATTTTTAACTATAATATAAATGCATTTGACGTCCTTTTAAAAATACTTCGATTTTCTGCCTGACAAACCTTCCCAAGTACCTAATAATTTTAAAAAGTCTAGTAAATTACCGAAAATGTCCTGATGAGATTACACACACATATGTAAATATGCATAGACATAAACATATACTATATATATAAAACACATAGAAACGTGTCTGTGTGTTTGAATTATGTTTGTGTGTTTGTGTGTGAAGAAGTGGAGGCTGGAGACTAGGGATACAACAGCTGAATAGTCTATATCTGAAAATTAAATAAGAACAAAAAGGACAACTTTCTCCATAGAGAGACAGCATATACAGTAACTAAGTCAAATAGAATGGAGAAATAGAGATGACACTATTTGATAACCTCCTGGATCCTGTCCCGAGACTTCCCAGTTAGGTAAACCTAGGTATTTCTTAGGGTTAAGCTAAGGTGAGTTGGCTTTTTGTTGCTTGACACTGAGGGAGGTCCTCTGTCCATGCCTATGATAATATTCCCTTTCTTCTCCTTCAGGGTGAGAACAGATTTGTTTCATCATAATTTCCTCCTTATCCTCTACGTTTATCTATTGTCTATCTATCTTATCCTCTATTGTCTTCTGTCTCAAAGTATTTAAACGTATTTATGTATTTCTGAACATAGAGACAGAAAATTCCTGAATGACCTAGTGTTCTTTTCTAGCTACTCCTTGTCTCTCTCACTCCCTTCACAATCAATCCCCTCAAAATATTGATTTCCAAGCACTGTATCCCCCTCTTTAACTTCATACTATTCAAACTAGCCCCAAAAAGGTGAACATACTCCACCAAATTGCCAAATACAAGGAACTTTCCCCAGTCCAGTCTCCTTGATCTTATAGTTGTGACTGCCATTGTTTACTCTTTAAATTCTTCCTTTACATGACACTATTCTATTCTGGTTATCCTCCAGCCTCTCTGCTAGCTCCTGCTCAGCTTTTTCCCCGTGTTTATTTCTCTCTATATCCCCCAACCTACAAATATTGGAGTCCTCCTTGGTTCTGCTCTTAACCTCTTCCATTGGAGATCTTGTCTACATCCCTGGCTATACTCACATCTATTGATATGTTATAGATTTCAAAATCTATATCTCCAGCCTATCCAGTGTCCTTCCTAAGCTCCTGTCCTCCAACCTCTCTCCTTAACTAACTCCTACTCACCCTTCAGCATTCATCTCAAGCATCCTCTTCTGGGAAGCCTTTCTTGATTTCTCTTGTTTAATGCTTCTGGGTTGCAGCATTCTCCTCAATCAAAGCAGTTATCACACTGTATAGGAACGATCTGTTGCTATAGCTCTCTTAAAACTGTAAAATCCTTGACGCAGTAATTATGTTGTAGTTATTTTTGTAGCTGGCACATAAAAGATATTCAATCAAAGTTTATTGAATGAATAAAAGAATGGTGGTTGTTGATTATCACAGACTCTCATACACTGGACTATTTGTGAAGTAACACAGAACAACGTTCTAGAATTACTTCCTCATAAATCTGTAAGCTGAGATGGCACTTTGGAGCTTCATTTTTAATCTGCTCCTGAGATAATAACTGGATGACACTTATTGTTGAACTCAAGTAATAAATATTATCTACCAACAGTCTATATATCTTCCTGTATAATAATAAGAATCATATTTTTGTCAACTGTTTTTTCTCAAATTAATAAACAATTCCTTAGTGACCTCTCCTTGATTTCTGGTCAGGTGAGCCAGTGGGGAAATACTAGGAGAAAGAAAGAAGAGGAAGTAGGAATTTGTATTTATTAGCTTGTATACTATGTGTCTTAAAGCAACTCTATTGAGCCATTCCCCAGGCTCAGTATGAGTCAGAATGCCAGCAAAAAAACCAGATGGCATTCTCAGAGTTTAACAAAGAAAATGTAATGGAGGGACTTTACAGGATGTGGACAATGAATACTGAGCCCCAAAGGGCTATCAGCAGCAGGAAGCCAATACCAGCCCTAGGACTGAAGGGGGAAGGGGAGGAAATGGTGCAACAGGTAACAGGAGCTTGGACGATAGGCACTGAGTGAACTGCAACAAAGAAAGAGGGATAAATTCTCCAGACTTCCCTCTTTGCTCCCTCAGTCTCCCACAGGGCCCTCCCCTTAAAAAAACCCACCTGGAAGCCAGGATGCAAGGGAATGTAGGTCATGCATTCTGGAAGTTAGAGAAGGACAGAGAGTAGGAGGCCAAATACATGATAACCAGGACACACCCTGACTCTGCCTGGGTTTGTCATGGAATAGAGATTAGAAGAAGTTGTCCAATGAAGGAGTTGACTATAACTCCTATTCTCATTCTTTGCTTATTTACATCAATAGAGTAAAACCCCTCCTAAACATTCTCCTCTTAACCAACTCTCCAGATTAACCAACATTCTCCATCCCCTCTAAGTACCAGTACTAAGTACCCAGTGGGCTGCCATTCAATTCTGTTCTCAACAGGTGTCATCAGCTTCCCAAGAATCAATGTATTTGTTTCTAAACCTGTTTACGTCAGTTGTACTTGTTGTTGTATTAGGCTATGTAATTATCATATCAACTCTAAAATATAAATACAAAATGAAATTCCTCTCCTTTGAATCTGCATGACTCTATAGGTGATCCCCACCAGCGTCATGGCTTCAATTACTATCTATATGTACTGATCATTTACAAGGCTGTGTCTCCTGTCTGGGTCATTCCTCGACATCTTCACTTGAATGTCTAATAGATAATTTAATGTATTCAAAACTGAGCTTTGGACCTCCACTACAACAACCACCACCCCAAACCTGTTCCACCTGTGCTCTTACCCATCTCGATTAATGGTAGCTCCATCCTGCTACTTGAGCAGGACGAGAACTTTGCATTCAACCTTGATTTTTTCGTTTCCTTCACATCTCATACCATATCTGTCAGAAAGTCCATTGTTCCTATGTTTAAATTATATCCAAATTATGCTGACTCCTAATCACCTCCACTATCATTATGTTGGTCTGAGACACCATCATCTTTTACCTGAATTGTTTCAAGTTTCCTAACTGGTCTCCCTGTATCTACACTCTATTCTTAACCTAGCAATGTCATCCTCATGACTGATCATGTCATTTCTTTGCTTAAATTCATTTGTTCCCCTTTTCCCTCAGAGAAAAAGCCAAAGTCCTTATAATGGTCCACAAGACCCTGTATGATCTGGCTCCGGGGGTCCCTCTCTGAGTTCATGTCTTATGATTTTCCTTCTTGATGACTCTGTTCTTCCCACACTGGCCTCCTGGCTTATCCTTGAACATTCTAGACACAGACCCAAACTGGAACCTTGGATCTAGCTGTTCCTTATATCTGGAACGCTTCTCCAGATGTCTTTAGGTCCTACTTCCCTCCCTCTAAATCTTAGCTCAAATGTCAACATCTCATTAAAAGCAATTTCGTCATTTAATATTGCAGACCTGGGACTTCCTTGGTAGTCCAGTGGGTAAGACTCCGTGCTCCCAGTGCAGGGGGTCCAGGTTCGATCCCTGGTCAGGGAACTAGATCCCACATGCATGTCACAACTAAGAGTCTGCATGCTGCAACTAAAACCTGGCTCAGCCTAAATAAATAAATAAATAAATAAATAAATAAATAAAATTGCAGACCTTTCCCCAGGACCCCTGTTCCTTCTGATCTCATTACTTTCCCCATTGCATTTAGCACCTTCTAATACACTTTGTAATTTGATTATACATTGTGCTTATTGTTTGATGTCTACTCAGTAGAATGTAAGCTTCCCCAGGCACATAATTGAAGCTTCACTGATATATCCAAGGCACTCAGAACAGTGACAGTTACATGGTAAGGCTCCAATACTGTTGAAATAATTAAAGAAAAAATGTTTAAGAAGTGCAACATTTTGAAAGTACTGTTTTGGGCAATGTAGATTTGTTCCTAATTTTGTATTTCTAACTTATTATTTCCCCTCTTTGATCTTAAAAGAAAACAAAAAAGTAAGTGCTGTGAATTTTCTAGAAAGTAGCAAGTTTAAGAACCTCAAAATATAATTGTGCTTAGAACTACTGAATGGAATCAAAAAACCTGAGTTTGCTCATCAGAACGTAAAAATAAAGCAGGAGCCACATTTTTTATGTCGGTGAGTCCTTATAACTCTTTTTTAATACTCTATAAAATTATCATACTTTCATCTCCGAGTCTAGGGGATTTTTCCCCTTTAAAATTCTTCTGTAAAAAAAGTCACAAATCTAATAGGACAGAAACCCTTAAAACCACAGATACGATCAAGGCTCACTTCCCTAATAAATGTGCAACGAGACACTTGTCAGCCCTTGAAATAATGAGCTGTGATCTATGATAAATGGGCCAATAACACGTTTTCCAGGGCAGCATAGTTCAGATTGTTAGGAAATAGTTGAATCACAGCAGGATCTTATTTTTACACAAATTACTTCTAAACTCAAAACACATCTAAAATTAATTTCTTTCATCACATTAACACTGGGCTGTTAATCACTGGAATGTGTGCTGGTATTTGACAGACATAAAAAATTGATTTGCATTTGCAAGAGGAGGAGGGCACACATAAAAGAATCGTGTTCCTCATGTGGAATAAAGTTTCTAATATACTGCTCTATAAAATATATTGCTTGTTTACTAGTCACAGATGATTGTAAAGGTGAGTGCGGTAATGGCTTAATGAACTTCAAATTAAAAGATCTGACCTTTCTTTAACAGCATGCATGAATTAAGAACAATATCTAATACAACATGCCTGCAACAAAAAGAATGAAATTATAAAATGCTTCAACTCCTCTTGTTAATTTCTGGGAGTTAATTTATTCATTCATTTAGTCATAAATACACACCAAAAAAATTATTGAATTTCTATGATTCCATACTCACATACGGCTCAAAGTCTAAGGTAGAAAATAATTTAAGGTAAACATGCAATAATTACTGTGACAGTGGAATGTATAGGATGCGGTGAGAATATAGGTGAAGACCAGGCTAACTACCTCCTCTGCAAAACAGGAATTAGTAATAGTTCCTACCTTAGAGGCTTAAGATGATGATTAAAGGAGCTAAGGCACATGGAAGAACTTAAACAGAACCCAGCCCATGGTGACCACTCTGTCATGTTGGCCTTTATTACAGGTCTATTCAAGCCACACATTATTAAACATCCATGTCAGGCATGAAACTAAGCATAGAGAATACATTAGTGGATAAAATGGAGGTTTTTCCCTACCCATGTCATAATGCTTACAGTCTAGCGGGGAAGACTACATCATGTAACTAGTGTTCCAGGAGAGGATGCAAAGGGTCCTGTGAAAAGAGACAGCCAGGCCACTAACAACTCTAGGAATTCAGGAAAGTTCTACAGAGATTGTAATAGAAACAGAATCAGTGGGTGCCCTCTCAGGATCCTGGCCACTAGGTTTACAACTAGGGTTGTCATAGCATCACACAGCTGGGGATGTGCTGACCTGATAAGGGAGGAAAGGGCTATCTCCCAAAGGAGTCACCAGCCTACGCCATCATGCACTAGCAGGGGAGGTACACAGGGGGCTGAATTCTGGAAATGCTTGATTAAGGAGGCAGAACATTAAATTGGATAAGGAAGAGTTTGTTGCCTCAGTTGAATCCTATCTCTCTGTCCCAAGTGATAAGATTTACTACCCTGACCATGACCCCAGGAGAGGGTGCTAACTCATTACTAGCATGGTCCTAGAGACATGAAAAAGCAATGGCTGATGCAAAAAGGACAGAATTGTGGTGGAGAAGGGGATTAAAAGGCTCAGGGAAGAGGAATGGACCTATACTATGTCCATAGTGGCCAGAAGACCCTCCAGATGATTATGTCCCATGGGAGGACCCAGAGGACACAAAACACACCAAGGCCACAAGAATGTGCTGGTGAGAGGGGCACCAGCATCACTAAGAAGTTCAGCAGTGGTTCCCTTGTGTAGGTCCAGGCTGACAGTAGGAGAAGCTGTTTACAGAACTTGGCTCACCAAGAGCAATCAAATGATGCAATACCAAAACAGTAGTGGTCTGGTGATGAGACGTAACTGCCAAAAGTCTGAGGGGTCTCAGGGGGCTGGCAAAACTGTTGTGGAGTCTCTACAAGTTATAGAGATGGCTAAGACACTACAGGGGCCCTGGGGGAAATAAAGATGGACAACTGACAAAGATCCTACTCAGTTTGTACCAGCAGAAGAAATCAAGGGTGGATTACCAGTAGGCTAAGGGTAGTTACCCAATAAACAGTCACAATCTCTTTCCCAGTTCCCAGACCTGAGCCAGTTTTCCGACCTGCATCCCTCTGATTGATGAAGTGGCCAGGTCCTCAGAAGGATCTGAAACATCTCGTCAAATACACACAATGGTGATTCCCCCAGTCCTTCTGCAAAGGGACCCACAGCCAATTATGTATAACTGCACCCTGGAGAAAATGGACTAGCCAGACATCTCAAGAATGGTTGGACACAGGATCTGAATGGAAATTAACACCCAGACACATGAAATACCCCAGGCTTCTCCCCCTGTTAGAGTCGGGGCATATAGAAGCCATGTAAGAAATAGAATCCTGACCACATTTAGCATACAGTGGGTCAAACTGGGTCTACTGGATCCACTTCACGTCATTTCTCCAGTCTCAAAATATATAACTGAGATCAACATATTAGGCAGCTGACACCTTGTTCTGTGGGTTAAGAGCTTTCAAAGAAGGGAAATCAAAGTAGAAGTCTCTGAACCTGACCTCCTCCTCTGGCCAAGAAAAGAAATCACAAGCAATATTGCATCCCTGGAGGATGGCAAATGTGAGTGATCTGATAAAGGTTCTGATACCCAATTCCAATGTGTGGAGTCGGGGATAGTTTCCACACCAAGAAATTCCTGGACACCAGATGGAGGTCCTACAATTCAACTCAATTCTGACACAACCCAGAGACAGCATCACATTCCACAGGTTGAGGCTCAGTCCCACAAGACTGCCCCTCCCCTTCACATGCCACTCACAAGCCAGGTTGTCACTTATGCTTCTGATCGATGGGCTATACATCAGAGATTCCCACAACCCCCTTTTGGGGTCAATTAGCTTGCTAGAGCAACTCAGATAACTCAGAGGACATTTTGTTTATTAGATTACTGGTTTACAGGCACACCCTAGAGATATTGCAGGTTCGGTTGCATAGTTCCTGACCACCACCAGCTATACATATACATATATCCCCATATCTTCTCCCTCTTGCATCTCCCTCCCACTCTCCCTATCCCACCCCTCTAGGTGGTCACAAAGTACTGAGCTGATCTCCCTCTGCTATGTGGCTGTTTCCCACTAGCTATCTATTTTACATTTGGTAGTATATATAAATCCATACCACTCTCTCACTTCGTCCCAGCTTACCCTTCCCCCTCCCCGTGTCCTCAAGTCTAATCTCTATGTCTGCATCTTTATTCCTGTCCTGCCCCTAGGTCCTTCAGAACTACTTTTTTTTTTTTTTTTAGATTCCATATATATATGTGTTAGCATACGGTATTTGTTTTTCTCTTTCTGACTTACTTCACTCTGTATGACAGATGCTAGGTCCATCCACCTCACTACAAATAACTCGATTTCATTTCTTTTTATGGATGAGTAATATTCCATTGTATATATGTGCCACATCTTCTTTATCCATTCATCTGTTGATGGACACTTAGGTTGCTTCCATATCCTGGCTATTGTAAATAGACCTGCAATGACAATTGTGGTACATGACTCTTTTTGAATTATGGTTTTCTCAGGGTATATGCCCAGTAGTGGGATTGCTGGGTCCTATGGTAATTCTATTTTTAGTTTTTTAAGGAACCTCCATACTGTTCTCCATAGTGGCTGTATCAATTTTTTGCTAGCATTTTTTTTCTTTTTCATATTGAGCTGCATGAGCTGTTTGTATATTTTGGAGATTAATCCTTTGTCAGTTGCTTCATTTGCAAATATTTTCTCCCATTCTGAGGGCTGTCTTTTTGTCTTGATTGTACTTTCCTTTGCTTTGCAAAAGTTTTAAGTTCCATTAGGTCCCATTTGTTTATTTTTGCTTTTATTTCCATTACTCTAGGAGGTGGATCAAAAAAGATCTTGCTGTGATTTATATCAAAAAGTGTTCTTTCTATGTTTTCCTCTGATAGTTTTATAGTGTCCGGTCTTACATTTAGGTCTCGAATCCATTTTGAGTTTATTTTTGTGTACGGTGTTAAGGAGTGTTCTAATTTCATTCTTTTACATGTAGCTGTCCAGTTTTCCCAGCACCACTTATTGAAGAGACTGTTTTTTCTCCATTGTATATCCTTGCCTCTTTTGGCATAGATTAGTTGACCATAGGTGCGTGGGTTTATCTCTGGGCTTTCTATCCTGTTCCATTGATCTATATTTCTGTTTTTGTGCCAGTACCATACTGCCTTGATTACTGTAGTTTTGTAGTATAGTCTGAAGTCAGGGAGTTTGATTCCTCCAGCTCCATTATTTTCCCTCAAGACTGCTTTGGCTATTCAGGCTCTTTTGTATCTCCATACAAATTTTAAGATTTTTTGTTTTAGTTCTGTAAAAAATGCCATTGGTAATTTGATAGGGACTGCATTGAATCTGTAGATTGCTTTGGGTAGTATAGTCATCTTCACAATATTGATTCTTCCAATCGAAGAACATGGTATATATCTCTCCATCTGTTTGTGTCATCTTTGACTTCTTTCATCAGTGTCTTATATTTCCCTCTTAGAAGGGCTTTTGCTGCATCCCATAGGTTTTGGATCATCGTGTTTTCATTGTCATTTGTCTCTAGGTATATTTTGATTTCCTCTTTGATTTCCTCAGTGATCTCTTGGTTATTTAGTAACGTATTGCTTAGCCTCCATGTATTTGTGTATTTTACATTTTTTCCCCTGTAACTGATTTCTAATCTCATAGCGTTGTGGTCAGGAAAGATGCTTGAGATGATTTCAGTTTTCTTAAATTTGCCGAGGCATCATTTGTGACCCAAGTTGTAATCTATCCTGGAGAATGTTCCATGTGCACTTGAGAAGAAAGTGTAATCTGCTGTTTTGGGATGGAATGTCCTATAAATATCAATTAAATCTATCTGGTCTATTGTGTCATTTAAAGCTTCTGTTTCCTTATTTATTTTCATTTTGGATGATCTGTCCATTGGTGTAAGTGAGGTGTTAAAGTCCCCCATTATTATTGTGTTACTGTCGATTTCCTCTTTTATAGCTGTTAGCAGTTGCCTTATGTATTGAGGTGCTTGTATGTTGGGCGCATATGTATTTATAATTCTTATATATTCTTCTTGGATTCATCCCTTGAACATTATGTAGTATCCTTCCTTGTCTCTTGTAACATTCTTTATTTTAAAGTCTATATTATCTGATATGAGTATTGTTACTCCAGCTTTCTTTTGATTTCCATTTGCATGGAATATCTTTTTCCATCCCCTCACTTTCAGTCTGTAGGTGTCCCTAGGTCTGAAGTGGGTCTGTTGTAGACAACATATAGATGGGTCTTGTTTTTATATCCATTCAGCCAGTCTATGTCTTTTGGTTGGAGCATTTAATCCATTCACGTTTAAGGTAATTATCAATATGTATGTTCCTATTACCATTTTCTTAATTGTTATGGGTTTGTTTTTGTAGGTCCTTTTCTTCTCTTGTGTTTCCCACTTAGAGAAGTTCCTTTAGCATTTGTTGTAGAGCTGGTTTGGTGGTACTGAATTCTCTTAGCTTTTGCTTGTCTGTAAAGTTTTTGATTTCTCCATTGAATCTGAATGAGATCCTTGCCGGGTAGAGTAATCTTGGTTGTAGGTTCTTCCCTTTCATCACTTTAAGTATATCATGCCACTCCCTTCTGGCTTGTAGAATTTCTGCTGAGAAATCAGCTGTTAACCTTATGGGAGTTCCGTTGTATGTTATTTGTCATTTTTCCCTGTTGCTTTTAATAATTTTTCTTTGTCTTTAATTTTTGTCAGTTTGATTACTATGTGTCTCGGCATGTTTCCCCTTGGGTTTATCCTGTAGGGGACTCTCTGCACTTCCTGGACTTGGGTGGCTATTTGCTTTCCCATGTTAAGGAAGTTTTCAACTATAATCTCTTCAAATATTTTCTCGGGTCTTTTCTCTCTCTCTTCTCCTTCTGGGACCCCTATTATGTGAATGTTGGTGTGTTTAATGTTGTCCCAGAGGTCTCTTAGGCTGTCTTCATTTCTTTTCATTCTTTTTTCTTTATTCTGTTCCGTGGCACTGAATTCCACCATTCCGTCTTCCAGGTCACTTATCTGTTCTTCTGCCTCAGTTATTCTGCTATTGATTCCTTCTAGTGTACTTTTCATTTCAGTTATTGTATTGTTCATCTCTCTTTGTTTGTTCTTTAATTCTTCTAGGTCTTTGTTAATCATTTCTTGCATCTTCTCAATCTTTGCCTCCATTCTTTTTCCGAGGTCCTGGATCATCTTCACTATCATTATTCTGAATTCTTTTTCTAGAAGGTTGCCTATGTCCACTTCATTCAGTTGTTTATCTGGAGTTTTCTCTTGTTCCTTCATCTGGTACAAAGTCCTCTTCCTTTTCATTTTGTCTGTCCTTCTGTGAATGTGGTTTTCCTTCCACATGCTGCAGAATTGTAGTTCTTCTTGCTTCTGCTGTCTGCCTTCTGGTGGATGAGGCTATCTAAGAGGCTTGTGCAAGCTTCCTGATGGGAGGAACTGATCCTGGGTAGAGCTGGGTGTTGCTCTGGTGAGCAGAGCTCAGTAAAACTTTAATCCACTTGTCTGCTGATGGGTGGGGCTGGGTTCCCTCCTTTTTGGTTGTTTGGCCTGAGGTGACCCAACACTGGAGCCTACCTGGCTCTTTGGTGGGGCTAATGGTGGATCTGGGAGGGTTCACGCCAAGGAACACTTCCCAGAACTTCTGCTGCCAGTGTCCTTGTCCCCGTGGTGAGCCACTGCCACCCCCCACCTCTGCAGGAGACCCTCCAACACTAGCAGGTAGGTCTGGTTCAGTCTCCTATGGGGGTCACTGCTCCTCCCCTGGGTCCCAACGAACACACTACTTTGTGTGTGCCCTCCAAGAGTGGAGTCTATGTTTCCCCTAGTCCTGTCAAAGTCCTGCAATCAAATCCTGCTGCCCTTCAAAGTCGGATTCTCTAGGAATTCCTCCTCCTGTTGCCAGACCCCCAGGTTGGGAAGCCTGACGTGGGACTCAGAATCTTCACTCCAGTAGGTGGACTTCTGTGGTATAAGTGTTCTCCAGTTTGTGAGTCACCCACCCAGCAGTTATAGGATTTGATTTTATGGTGATTGTGCCCCTCCTACCATCTCATTGCAGCTTCTCCTTTGTCTTTGGACGTGGGGTATCTTTTTTGGTGAGTTCTAGTGTCTTCCTGTCGATGACTGTTCAGCAGTTAGTTGTGATTCCAGTGCTCTCGCAAGAGGGAGTGAGCACACATCCTTCTACTCCACCATTTGAACCAATCTCCAAATGGTGACTCTTACAGGATCAGCTAGAGGAGGGGGAACAGCCAGAGCTTGGTTTCAGATGGTTAATCCTTGTCTTGTGGGTAACGGATGAAAGTGTTTGGCAGCTGCACTACAGCCTCGCTCGGGAGGTAGCTTTGAAAGCTAAAGGTGAGGGAAAACCATCCAATAGGCAGAGAGTCAGGTACAGCACCTGATCGTCCCCTTTGTGGGGAAAGGGAAGGGGCCTGACTCACGGGTAGTCATGAATGGCCTGGCCATCTGGGCAAAGACCTGGAATGAAAAAGACTGAGATATCAGGACGAGGAGAAGTTTGGGGATGGATGGACACAGAAGTGGATAGCAAGTGTGGAGACCTTTGCGTTACATTATAATGCCAACCTAAACTAATCAGGAAGTTATGAGTTTTGCATAGTTATAATCTTTGCTTTTAATATAATTTATTTGTAAGTTTATACAATTTAATTTTTAATAATAACCCAGCATGTAAAATTCCTCAAAATTTAACAATGACTCTTGCTGGTAGGAGCCAGCTCCGATGCACCACCAGACCTGGGAGTGACTTGGTTAAGTTTTTTGCGAAAAGGCAGAAGGAGGAATCAGGATACACAATAGGTCATGTAATAGGAAAATAAAGATAGTAAAATATTTGCACATTTAACTGTGTGGCTTTTAAAACTTACATTGCGGGCTTCCCTGGTGGCGCAGTGGTTGAGAATCTGCCTGCCAATGCAGGTGACACGGGTTCGAGCCCTGGTCTGGGAAGATCCCACATGGCGCGGAGCAACTAGGCCCGTGAGCCACAACGACTGAGCCTGCGCATCCGGAGCCTGTGCTCCGCAACGAGAGGCCGCGACAGTGAGAGGCCCGCGTACCGCGATGAAGAGTGGCCCCCGCTGGCCGCAACTAGAGAAAGCCCTCGCACAGAAACGAAGACCCAACACAGCCAAAAATAAATAAATAAATAAAACTTAAAACTTACATGGCTACATTTTCTTTATTGAGGTGTTTCAAGAAGGAGTGAAAAATGTTAGCATAAAGCTCAAAGCTTGGGGAAGACAGGCCCATGTCAATTTAAAACAATATAAGTAGCCAGTAACTCCATGGAAAGAAATTTTATGCAGTCGTGTATTGTACGTGAATGTGATTAAATGCATCATTCTGAAATTCTGAGAGCGTTCGTTTCTCTGTGCTTTCTTTATTCACCAGGAGCAGGATCTTCTACAAGACACAGCATCAGCCACTTTAGTTCATAAACTTTTTTTTTTTTTTTTTTTTTTTTGCGGTACGCGGGCCTCTCACTGCTGTGGCCTCTCCCGTTGCGGAGCACAGGCTCCGGACGCGCAGGCCCAGCGGCCATGGCTCACGGGCTCAGCCGCTCCACGGCATGTGGGACCTTCCCGGACTGGGGCACGAACCCGTGTCCCCTACATTGGCAGGCGAACTCTCAACCACTGCGCCACCAGGGAAGCCCTAGTTCATAATCTTGATTAAGTTTATTTAATCTGAAATTACATCAAAGCAAAATAAATCAAGGCAGATTCTTCTTAGCATTCACATTACATCTATGACTATAAAAAACCTGGAAAGAATAAAACTGAACTAATTCTGAAAATCTTACTTGTCTTCAATGGCTTAAAAAGCCAGCAGACTGATTCACTTTGTTATAAAGCAGAAACAAACACACCACTGAAAACTAATTATACTCCAATAAAGATGTTAAAAAAAAACCCAGCAGAATATCTAATATGATAAAACATAAAGAGCTCATTTGAAGAGCGATTAAGTAAATACCTAGTAGCCAAGCTAAATTAGTAAAGAAGTGAGGAGTCAATGCAAATGATAGAATAAAATATCATTTGGAGAGCAGCGTGTTTTAAGATGCACATTGTAACTAGTTCATATTCTTATTCTGTCTTTCTCATGGATCACACTAGAGGGCGAACTTTGTCTTCTCTATAAATGTTCCCAATGCACATCTTTATAAAGGGGTAAGACGGTCTTGGCTAAGGAAGATTGCTAATTTTCAGGGACTCTTTAAAACAACTGAGTAAGCAATTAGAAAAACTGGAATCAAAGGCTGCCAGGAAAACACAGTGTTTTAAAAGCAGAAGTCAATTTGAAAAACAAAACAAAACAAACAAAAAAATACCCTGTCCTGCATCAATGATTAATAAGCTTTGTATTTGGCACTTTATAAAGTGTGTTATGAAATTTGTCCCTCCATATTCTTACAGAGACTGTATATGTTTTAGTCCATTTTTAAGCTGAGGAAATTGAAGCTCAGGGATTTTAAGAAATCAGCTCAAGGTCAAACAGGTTTAAAGGAAGCAACTGAGTCAAGGCACGATTTAAACCAGTTCTTCTCTTTTCATGCTTGTCGCCCACCCCACAATCCTCAGTAGCCTTTCATCGAAGAACTCAGGACATCCCAGGGCAGGAACCAGGCTAGCCATTCTTACATGAACAAACTAGACTCTGGATGTCCCTGCTTTATAAGAGCTAATGAGCAGAAACCTTTCCTGACATCTGTTATCTCTCTTAAGGCTATGTTTAAATCATTGACTTAAAATACAATTATGATACATGGATGATCATTTTGCCCCGGGAAGAATATAATAGGGTATGCACTCATTTATTTACTTACATTAAATAAAGCTTTATAAAGAAACTCTTTAAGTTCCAATCCAAATTAAGAGAAAATATAAATTAGAATGTGATTACTTAAGTCACAGAGGAACCATTGCTTTCAAAAGGATTCACTCCAGGGTTCCCTTGAACAGAGAGCTGCCCAGCTGTATGTTAAATGATCCCATTTACTATGCAAGACTCAATTTACATAGAAAATGCCCAGAAACAGAGCTGTTATCCGAGACGCATCTGCACTGTACTTTGTATAGCAGCAAGATTTAAATTTATGGAAAATACCACATGGGAAAGAATCTACAGTGGCGTATGGCTCCACCTCCGGCCCATAAATGGTGAGGCTGAAATGATTCTAAAGTTTCATCTGGTTCTCTCCCTTGCCCCCAGTTGCAGACCTGGAACTAAGTATCTAAGTTCTGAAAACAGCCATCAGAAGTATCCACAGCCTCCTACGGAAGCGCCATTCTCCTCCTCCACAACACATTCCACTCGTGCCCAGAAATGTAGCAGATGCCCAGAGCTGATTAAAGAAAAGACTCGGTCGGTCTTTCCCTTCATGGAGTTTATGTCCCACCCATCACCAGGTGCTTACGTGCCTCCTCGTGCAACACACAAGCAAACCACCAGCGATGGGACTGAGCAATATAACGCGTGTGATTGGATGATTTAGTCACGTGTTCCCTACTCTTGGGCAGACACTCACGTGCCTGTCAGGCATTTTGTTTTGTCCACAGTGTTTCTCCCCTCTTTGCAGAGGGCTTGGGGAAGAGGTGCAATGAAAAGGAAATTGGTGGAAAACAAGAAACAAAAAAGGAGAGACGTTTTCTGAGTACATATTAGAAATTTGTTTACTTTCTATTTATGTATTCACTTGTTTGTTTATGTATTTATTACCTTGCCTCATTCTAGAAAGATATTTAAAGCAGCATATGATACAAGCACCACATCATTATGAAAATAGAAAATCGGAGGGAAGGAGAGAAAAAGAAACTAAGATAAGGGAAAGGTTAGTATTCCAATAACATGTGATAAAATCCTATACATTTTGGTAGAGTTCCGCAAAAATATTTCTAGAAAGATATTCCTGAATATCAGGCAGGCTTTTAAAATCCTAAACGGGTTTGGTTCTCAGCAAGCCATTCCAAAGGGGCAACACTGTTGGTTACACAATTTACATCAGATTAAAGAGCAGAGCAGCTCTTCCAAAGAGACCCAGTTCATCCGGGTACCAAGGCCTCTGAGAAATCTCTTCCTTCAGTTCTCAACTTGTAGGCACCACCCCAACAGTAAGCTCAACAAAGTAAGCTTTGGAGATCTGTAGTAGGCTGGTGGTCCAATGATAAAACTCAGCCTAAAGAAAGGGGTTCTGTGAGGGCAAAGCAATGTAGAGGTTAGACAATGCTGTGCGGGGGCAGGGGGGTGCAAATAGAGGAAGGAAAGAGAAAAGAAGGGATGTAGCAGGATGTACGGGACAGAATCAACATCTTCTGGATGTAGAGGGAGTAGGAGGGAAGCAGAGAAGGGACATGCGGGCTTAAAAGTCATCCTCTTCCTCAGGCAGATCTTAATGTCATAGGGAAGAATCTCTGTATTCTATTACAAGTTAATCCCTAAAGGGATGTGGCCTATAAATTTAAATTATACATAATGGCCTATCCCTGGGAACCCTGCCTCCCAGGTAATGAGCATTAAGCTAAAATACCTTTGTTTAGTTCACAGGAAACATCCTGACCAGGCCCACCTATGAATGGCTGCTGGAAGGAAGAAATGAACACATCACCTCTGGAACTAGGAAATGTTTGACTTCACTCTCACCTCTTTGAGTATAAAAGAAGCCTGAATTCTAATTCAGACAAGATGGTTCTTTGGACAGTAGTCCACTATCTTCTTGGTCTGCTGGCTTTCCAAATAAAGTCTCTATTCTTTGCCTAAAAAACTCGTCTCTCGATGTATTGGCCTGTCGCGGTGCGAGCAATACAAGCTTGGACTCAGTTACACTAACACTGTCTCTCCCATTTAGGAGGAAGGAAGACCAGCCAAACCCTTTCTAGGATTTCAGTGTCTGCCTACATTTGAAAAGAGGAGGGAGTTCAGATCAGTGAAGTATGCTCTGTGGGGCTGTGGTCTGGCCCACTGACCGTGACTCCTGTGTCCCGTGGCCTGGTCGCAAGCCCTAAAATACCATAGTAAAAAGACATGTAAGAACTCAGTGAAAACCCAGGAGGAAGGTTGTATGTGAATGTGGGTGTGGAGAGTTCCCATGGTTGATCAGCCCTGGTGCCTGAGAAGAACTGTGTTGGAATACGGGGCTTCCTGATCATTTCCAGATGGTGGCATGCATGGAAAGTACAGTACTCGTGGCCAGAGGGGCCAGCTGCGGACTTAGACTGCCACAGCCTCACCTGGCTACCCCTAGCACACCAGTACCTCCTCAACCCTCTCACCCCATCATGGCATGGGAAGTCCTGCTAATGGAAAGACCCCCTGGACAGAAAGGTGGGTTCAAGCCCTCATCCAGTCAGCCATGAAGTTCTGTCCATTTCCCCTAAGAAAGACTGCAGTCAAGGTCCAGAGTACTGTAGGTACATAGAAGAAAGGAGAAAATTCTAAATGAGTGATTGGGGGAGTAGCATTTAAACTGAACCTTCAAGAAAGACTATGTGTGTTTTTTTATTATGATTATGCAAGCTTCTCAAGGGAAGAAAGCCTTATCTACCCTCCTATCTCTGTGCCCACTTCTGAGCTGGCCCACCGCGTAACGGATGCTTGATGTGGTGATCTAACCATCTGTGGAATGCATGGAGACTCAAGAGCTTCCCCTCAATTTAAGTGGAGACCCAGATGATGTCCTCTAGCAGATGCTGGAAATTCTGTAGGCAGAGTCAGCCTCTGGATGGGCAGCCTCTGCGGTAGCACTGGGTCCACACTTAGAAGGACCCTGTGCTTGGTGTCGTGCTCTGCTGTCGCCTTTTTGAATTTCTTAATAATTTGTGAACAAGGGGCCTGCCTTTTCATTTTGCACTGAGCCCTGCAAATTATGTAGGCAATCTGGCTGTAGCTTTTATCCTTTGCCAAAGGACACTATTGGTCCCTGTGGAGTAGGTACTGACAGGGTGTTTCAGGGTTATGGACAAGGGGCCATCTTCCAAAGAGAGGAGGCGTCCTAAAAACTGCCTGCATGATGGAAGAGAACATGAGAAAAGTGTCTCAACTTGGACAAAGTCTTCTTCCAACAACCGTACAATGCCACACCTAGGCTTCGGATCACGAAGCAGAGCCTGAACACTTTACCATTTCCCCACCAGCAATTTTTCGCCACGTTGTACCCTTTCTTCCATCCAAATCCTAGAAGAACCCTGCCCCCAAAATTCACCTTCCTCGTTGTTTAGTAGGCATGGTTATTCTTTCTAGACCCCTCTTTAACTGCAAGCTCCTTCAGAGAAGGGCTTCACCTTCTCTCCCTCTACATCCCACACCGCAAAGTGCCCTATTATAAACACAGTGGTCAAACAATAATAGTAAGATCTTACAATTGCATCCCTTTGCGTGTTAAAAATACTTTTGCGTAAATCGTCTTATTTGATGACTGCAATGACCCCATGAGTTTGGCCGGGCATCTGTAAAGGGAAAACACTCCTGTGTTTCCCCTTTACTCACAAGCATAATACTTCTGACACAAGATGCTTGGGGTTTCAACACATCAAGCAATTCTGCGACACCAGCTGGGGCTCCTACAATTCAATTCAGTTCTGACACTATCTACCTGGCCTTAGTGTCAGATCCTACTAGTTAAGGGTTCGTCCCACAAGGCTGTCCCCACTTCAGATACCAATCGCAAGTCCCAGGTTGTCACCTGTATTTCTGACTGACCGGCTATAAATTGGGGTTCTCATGATCCTCTCCTTGGGTTTGATAATTTCTAGAAAGGCTCACAAAACTCAGGGAAACACTCATTTACTTGTACGTGTTTGTTATAAAGGATACAGAAAAGGATAGGAGCGTCTGTCCTGGTGGAGTTGAGGTGTGCCACCCTCCCAGCGTGTAGATGTGCTCACCAATCCCTGTAATTTGGGGATGTGCATGGAGGCTTCATCTAATCAGGCTCAATCATTAATTCGGTCTCTCCTCCCTCTCCCCCCCGGAGGATGCGTGGGTGAGGTGGGTAGTTCCAAGTTTCTAATCATGGCTTTTAGTCTTTCTGATGACAAGTCCACATCCTGAAGCTATTCAGGGGCCCACTCAGAATTGCCTCGTTAGAACAAAAGATACTCCTATCAATCACCCAGGAAATGTCAAGGGTTTCAAGAGCCCTGTATCAGAAACTGGGGTCAAAGATCAAATATAAGGAAAACAGATGCTCCTAGTGTGTTTTTTTAAATAAATTTATTTATTTATGTTTGGGCGCGTTGGGTCTTCATCACTGCGTGAATGTTTTCTCTAGTTGCGACTAGCAGGGGCTACTCTTCGTTGCGATGCACGGGCTTCTCATTGCGGTGACTTTCTTGTTGTAGAGCACAGGCTCTAGGCACGCGGGCTTCAGTAGCTGTGGCATTTGGGCTCAGTAGTTGTAGTTCACGGGCTCTAGAGTGCAGGCTCAGTAGTTGTGGCGCACGGGCTTAACTGCTCCGCAGCATGTGGGATCTTCCCAGACCAGGGCTCGAACCCGTGTCCCCCGCATTGGCAGGTGGATTCTTAACCACTGCGCCACCAGGGAAGTCCTGCTCCTAGTGTTCTTATTACTTGGGAAATGACGAGGGTTTTAGGAGCTCTGTGCCAGGAACCAGCAAGAGAGACATATATATATATATATATATATATATATATATATATATATATATGTATGTATATATTAGTTTGCAACAGATATTTATTCCCTTTATCCACATTGGGAAACCTAAAATCAGAGCTATTCTACACTCTTTCTACAGTGCTGACTCCTAAATCATGTTTTCAATTCTGAACTCCCCATTGAACGCTGGACCTATACTTCCACCCCTTTCTGGAATATCCACTTGAATGCCTCAGCAGCCTGCTTCACTCAACACCTACCAAACCAAACATATCACCCCCTGCTCCCTCCCTGCCCCACCTTGCTCAAACCTGCTCCTCTTACGGTCCTTTTGTTCACTGATATCATCACCTTCCTCCTATTGCCCAAGCAGGATACCTGGGAGTCACCCTCTACTCCACCCTCGCTGCAACTCTCCAAGTCCAGTGAAGCAACAAACCCTGCTCTCCCTCTCTACCGTAGTCAGCCTTCAGAACACCAGCATCTGGCACGGGATCTCCACATCTTAGTGTCTTCATACGTTTGGGGTGAGTTAAAGTTCTATTTGGCAGTACTGGTGACCAGGTCACTGCACTGGCTGCTGCTGGCTGGAGAAGAATCAGCACTTCTGGAGTCCCTTTCCTGCTAGGTGGAGACTGGGTGAACAGCTTGGGGAAAGACACCCTTCTCATCCCACACAGGTGGTTGCTGGAGGGGAAGAAATAATCTCTTACACAACACGTCTACCTTGCAGTGTCAGGACTTTCTGCTCTGTTTTCCGACTCTGCTTTTCTTGGGTGTACTTTTGTTTTGGTTTTGGCACTCCCCTTCACGCCACCATCAGCACCCTCAAGTCTATGCATAAGTCTGGCCACCCTACAGTCCCCAGATGCCTCCACACCCAGGCAATTTCAGAAAAGGCAGACCAGGCATATTTAAGATGAAACTCCCAAGTGCTGGCCACAGAGGCCAAACCTTTTGGAGATCCTGTCGTAGAACATTCCAGAGAACATCCTGAGTGATACCCTTAGATTAAGGCAGGTGCGGAGACTAGAGACTGCAGAGATGACCTAAAAATACAAGCCACAAAGAGCCTTCTCCTGGGCTAGAGCTGAACAGACTGTATTAAATCTGTGGAAGAAAAGGAAATAGAAGTTGGTGGGCAGGCGCACAGAGAGGCAGAGAGATGCAGAGGGCAGCTCCCTGGGCAGAGTTCAGGGGGAAAATAAAAGGCAAAAGTAAATAAAGAGGTGAGGTTTACTGGGCAAATAAAGGAAATATAACTTATTATAGCTCTGTTGAGGATTGGGAAACCTTCATTTCTCTCTCTGCTTCCTTTTTTATGTTTTATTTTTCATTGTTTCTTTTCTAGTCTGTTTGTATTTCTCTGTTTTAACTCTCTCTCTCTCTCTCTCTCTCTCTCTCTCTCTCTGTCTCTCTCTCTCACACACACACACACACACACACACACACACAGCCACTTACCGTGCCCACTTAAACAACTTAGCTCAACCAAAGTAACTTGCTTCAACCAGTCAAACGAGGACAGGAAAATAGGAGAGAACATTATTTCTGGGCCTTTCTCTGGCCCCCATGCATCTGAAAGGTCTTGCCTCATGTAACTACATTCCTCCCCTCCTGGCCTATAATGATGGGAGGTAATTTAACCTTGAACAGAGCCAGTGGAATGGTGGTAGCAGATCCCCTTAATTATAAGACGAACAGCCACAAAATATCTCCACAGCAGGAGGAAGACAGCCCCGAGCCCCTAGCACTGACAATAAGACATTAAATTAGACAGAAGTATGAGGACTCCCGTAGGAGGTCAGGGAGAAGGCGTGGAGCCTTCAAGTGTCACCAAATATAGAAGAGAACATGCATGTGGAGGGCCTTGGTGCACAAGGGCTGGTGGGAGAGAAAACAAGACAGACTCGAGAGCCCCATCTCAACACTCACAGGGTACCCGGGGTCTCCAAAATATGAACTGTCAGCTGCACAGTCCAGAGATGAAACGAGTACAGAAGTGCACAGAATTTGCTTTCTCATTGGCTCCTGCAACTTCTCTCTGGGGAATACTGAGAAATGCATGAAAACTGTAACTTAAATGTGAAATTCACAGTGAAACTCAAGGGAGGCAACAAATAAAAAGTTTAACCACAGTTTAGGTTGGGGGTTAAAGAGGGGGATGTTTGGTGGTGTGATAGAAAAAGAGATCATAAAAGAAGGTGGCATTTCAACAACTCTGAGATGACGGTCTGGTCCATGGTGAGCCCTCAATTCACACCGGTTCTGCCTTTTCTCTACTATGACGAGGCTGACTTTCTTAGGCAACATCCAGCCTACCAAGTTAAACCCTGTCCACTCAGGCAAAAAGGGTCCCACATTTCTGGGCAGAGGGGAGAGAAGCCATGTGGCAGCTATTTTGAAAGGGCTCAAACTTGGATATTTTTTAGTGTGGATTGAAGGAGACTCACATCTTTTGATATTCCAGTGTTGCAATGACCTACACAGAAGCTAATCATAAAAGAAGACAGTAGAAATCTATACCTTATGGTCTGAACTTCAAGTATTGTCAAGAGGGTCAATTATCTATATGAATCAGGCTGGAATATAAACCAGTGAGGGACACCAAAGCGGATCAAAAGATGAGCAGCAGGGGCTTCCCTGGTGGCGCAGTGGTTGAGAGTCCGCCTGCCGATGCAGGGGACACGGGTTTGTGCCCCGGTCCGGGAAGATCCCACATGCCGCGGAGCGGCTGGGCCCGTGAGCCATGGCCGCTGGGGCTGCGCGTCCGGAGCCTGTGCTCCGCAAACGGAGAGGCCACAACAGTGAGAGGACCGCGTACCGCAAAAAAAAAAAAAAAAAAAAAAAAACGAAAGATGAGCAGCGGAAAGCGATCTGAATAGAAGGAGAACAGAGACATACCCATCTCTCAGCTCCTCCTGACTTAAAGGTTCATCAGTATCTTAAGGGAGAGTTCATAGCAATATTACCCCCAATTTTGGTCTGTTTCATGTCATTTGATTTTATATATATATGCAGAGAGAGAGTAAATAAATACATAATATATACTATCATGTATAGTATATATTCTGTTTGGTCTAACAAACCTTCTGTCGCCTCTACCAAACGTCTTGAGGTATTGTTAAGGAGTGGTACCTGAGACCTGCCTGAGGACTGAAGTCAGGATGTGGGTACCCAGAGTAGATAAGACTAGTAAGGAACACACACTGCAGAATTCCCCTTTACCAGGACTCTTCCGGTTCAGGTGTGACATCCATTATGGGTATGACAAAGCATTGGGAAACCAAAGGCTGCAGGAGAGGAACACCCGTGCAGAATCACCTGGCAGTGAGAAATAATGATACCTTTTATTTATGGACTGCCTTTCTTCCAAGGAGCTTAAAGCCCTTTGAACAATATTACCTCATTAATGCTCTCAATTGCCAGGGTGCAGGCAGGAGAGGAGGTTGAAAAGCATTTTTCTTTAGACTTTGAGCTGAACAGCAATGAATGTACAGTTGCCATTCTGTTTCTGAAGTCTAATGGTTACTGGTGTTTAAGCGAATCACCTGGGGAGCTGTCAGACGGCAGGGTTAAGTGACTTGTGAGACGAAACGTGTGGTAAACCATGAGGACGAGTCACAGTCCCTGTCTCACGGTGCCATGTATCAGTTTATCGTTTCTTAAAGTGATGGCTGTTTTCTCCAGAATGGGCCTGGAGGGAGGGAAACACCTTTTTTGCCCGTGCTTCCAGGCCATTTCTCCTCCCTCAAGAATCCCAGGATGGTTGAAACCCATGCCATCAGACCAGTCCCACTGCTACCCTTCCCTTTAGCAATAACCTAGCCCCCTCCTGCTTATTACCCCTTATTCTCTGATCGATTTCAACATCTTTCTCTCCCCAGTGATGAACATGTGTTGGCCCCAGTAGACGACAGACTTGGACCAGACCTCCATGTATCTCCTTGTCTCCAAAAGCCCCACTCTAACAGAAGGACTGAGATGTTTAAGTTCTGGTACTACTGAGAGCTCAGACACCCTTGATCCAGCAGTCCTTGAAAAGTCTGGGCACTCCCTTTGTCCCAGTACACCCTGTTGCCTGGGAGGTGGCCACAGGCTTCTTTGGGGAAATTTCAGGAGCATGTTTATAATATAACCTGGAACATTCTTGTCTTAGTTTGTTCCAGCTGCTGTAAGAAAAAACTACCCCAGACTGGGTGGCTTACAAACAACAGAAATGTATTTCTCATAGTTCTGGAGGCTGGAAGTCCAAGATCAGGGGCCAGCATGGTCAGGTTCTGGGGAATACCCTTCCTGTGGGTTGCAGACTGTCAACTTCTCACTGTGTCCTCACGTGGTAGGGAACTCTGTGGGGTTCTCTTTTATAAGAGCACTAATTCCATTCATACGGCTCCACTCTCATGATCTAAACACCTCCCAACCTCCCCGCCCCAATACCATCACACTGGGCATTAGGAATTTAACATGAATTTTTAGGGGGGACACAAGCATTCAGACCATAGTGGTTCTTCCAGGGGGCTTGAACTTCCCTTCAGTCAATGGGCTCCCTGTCTCTGAACTGACTTTGATTTAGAGACTGGGTGAAGAAACTGCAATTTTCTATTGCAGTAGCTGACAGTCCTGTTACGGGTCTTACTAACTCACAGGATTTTAAAAAATACATTAATAAGCAGCCCAATACGCTATCCATCTATCTCCTCCCCCAGAAACTGTGATCAGAAGCCCTCTCCACAAAACCCAGAAACAAAGCCATCATGACCGCCCTCCAGCCTTGCTGCTCATTGTAGCTTATACCCACTTTGCCTCTGATGGCTAAGTTCTGGCCCCTGACCTCTTGTGCACCAGAATCCCATCATTCTTAATAATGCCAGGGAGCCCAGGCCAAGGGCAGCATCTCCTGCTCAGCCCCGACCTACAGAGAACAGCCATCCTCGGAGCTTCTCAAAGACACCAGTGCCCCTCCCCAGAACTCTCCTTACCCTTTGTGAAAAAAGGGAATGTCCTCTGGGTCCACCTGGTTCTCAATCTCACGTGATAAAACCAACCCAACGTTTCCTCTTCCCTGACCCCTTCCTCAGTACCACGCTATGGTAGTTCCAGCACCTCCACCTAACTTACGGAAGGCCACCATTGGGGCCAAGTTTCAGGAGCTAACCCAAAAGTGTTCTGGGAGCAATCCTAGCATCTTTGCCAGAATGTCAAACTCCAGGTCAAAAGAAAGCCTTTTCACGTTAATAAATTCTTACCTATACAGTTTTTCTATTCCACTCTAACCCCTCACCCATCACTTAGGCATGTTGCCAGACGAGCTGATGTCTGCATGTCTCCTAATTCCTCCCAGTACATATCAGCCAGGTGCTATCACTTCTTCAAGCCTGTAAGATCTTCTTCTAGGACAGGCGCTCCATATCCCAGGTTCACTGTGTTAGGCCATGACCCAGGCCAGGCTTGAGGGGATGGGAGTGACGAGGACAAGTGTCACCTTCTGGCATGGAGAGGAATGTGGCTTGAGGAATTTTATTTTGGGCTGTGATCCCAGAGAGCAGCAGTAAACAACGGTGGAGGCGAACAGGGAAACAGGGAAAGGGGTGCAAGGCTATAATATGAAGTTGGCCACCATTTCAGATGACTGGTGCTAAGTCCCTCTGAGACCTTCTGCGGATCCTTAGGAGATGCATCTCAGAAGTGTTCATCAGGAGGATAAAAGTAGGAAGGTTTAATCCATAGGTTCCTATTCCCCTTTGGTCAAGGGTGGTCCTTTGCACAGTAAATCCCCTGCACTTGCTGACTGTTCCTGTGTGAGCGCAGAGCAAGTGCCTGGAACTTGCCCACTGCAGTGATACAGAGTCAGAGATGGGTTGAGAGGATTTTGAGGTGGTGCCCAGGGTATTCAGTACAATCGCCAGTACCCTCCTCTTGCCCTATCCAGTGGTTCGCTCTCACCCTCATCTTACTCCTCTCTGCAAAGTCTGAGGCTGGTTCATCTTTGAAACACTTCATCACTTGGCTTCTGGGTCATTACTGTCTTCTGATACTCTTTCTACCTTTTCTGCTCTTCCTTCTTACCCTCCCTAGCTGGTTCTTCCTCTTCCCAGTCTTTACATGTTGAACTGCTCCAGGGCTTAATACTCATCCAAAATGAGTATTAATACTCATCCAAAATGGTGGCTTCATACTCGGGTTTTTTGTTTTTATCAAGAACCCATTTCCCAGTGTTACAGGATTAAATCTACAAACTAAAGAATGTCAAATTTATATCTCTATCCCAGACTTCCCCAAACTCCAGATTCAAATATCTATCTATTTAACACCTCAAACTTGATGTCTATAACAGAACTATTGAGTTCCCCGCCACCATCACAAAACTCGACTTCTTCCTCCATCTCCTTCAGCTGTACGGCGTGCACCACAGACCATCAGGTTGCACAGATCAAAAACCCAAGGTATCCCTTGAAGGCTTCCCCATATCCTTTCAAAACGTGCCTTGAAACTGACCTCTGTGGCTCTTCTCCACCAACATCACCCAACTCCCAACAACTGTCACCTCTCAGGGAACACAGCAAAAGCCATCTCTTCCTTGTCTCGTCTTTGTCAGTCCTTCATGGAGCAGCCATGCCATCCATGCAAGTAGGCATCGGATCGTTTCATTATCCTACTTTAAATTTCCCAGTGGCCTCCATCACACTCAGAATAAACCACAGACTTTTTTCCATGGTCAACAAACCTATTCGTGAGCTGCACTGGCCTCTCTCTCCTCGACTCCTTCCCAGTCTCCACGACACTCATACCACTGACACTGGCCTTCTTTCTCTTTCTGCCTCAGAACATCGGCACTTATTCTTCCTTCAGCTTGAAATAGTTTTTCCTCCACCACCTCACTCCCATTATTTCTGAGCTACCGCTTTCTCTTTCTTTGTAGCATTTAACACTACCTAGTAGTACACACACACACACACACACACACACACACACACATCATAAGTTCCACATGGGAACACTGTCTTTTTACCCCTGTATCCCCAGAACATAGAACAGTAATTGTCATACTATAGGCATTTCGTTACAAAAAGACCAGAGAATCTATAAATGAAAATGTAAGATGAGAATAGAAATGATAGGATCACAATGGGAACAGCAAAACTTTAAACAATATGAAATATAATTAGCATTAAAGCCAATAAAAAGCTGAAAGGAAACTGCAAGAATTTAAAAACCGAAAGAGTAAAGGAAGAGAAATGCAAAGAAAAGAACAGTTAATTTAAAAATGCAGGGCTTCCCTGGTGGCGCAGTGGTTGAGAGTCCGCCTGCCGATGCAGGGGACACGGGTTCGTGCTCCAGTCCGGGAATATCGCACATGCCGCGGAGCGGCTGGGCCCGTGAGCCATGGCCGCTGAGCCTGCGCATCCGGAGCCTGTGCTCCGCAGGGGGAGAGGCCACAGCAGTGAGAGGCCCGCGTACCGCCAAAAAAAAAAAAAAAAAATGCAGCTATTTCAGAATTGAAAGGTTCTTAAGTTTAGAATGAGGTCAGACACATTCTGCTTTTCAAGCCAGTATCTTGGATTGGGTGTTTAGTCACTTCTTTTCCTCATTGCATTTGTGGTACTTTACAGTTTAAAAATGCTTCCACATGCATCATTTCAGTTAACCCTCCTCCAAAGGATCTTGTTGAGATTGCCAAACAAGTACTCCACCCCATTTCACGTTTATGGAAACAGAGGTTTGAGAATCTTGCCCAAGAGGTTTGGCGGCAGCCGCTGAGAGGCAACATGGGGATTTTTCCAAAAGTGTTTTTACTCCAAAGCCTAGACACTTACACTCTATTTTCTGATTGCAAACACCTATGATGATTTTTTTAAGTAAACGTATTCTGAAATTTAGTATAGAGAAAGATAATTCTGACTCTTGAAAAATGTCTTGTACAACTTTTTAATTATTATTTCCGTCATTATCTGTATTTGCCACAAGAGAGCTGACTACGGTATAGGGCTTTGTGCTTAATTCTGTCCCTTGTCAAAAAGAAGCTGTTTTTACAGCTTAAAAGAAACTGTAAAGTGTTCATTTCAGTTGAGCAATTCACCAGTCTTGGCATTCTATCTCCCTGGTTGAGTCGATAATAATTTCCTACAAGCTTATTTTTCAGTCATTTCATTAAACTGCTTTGCCTGATTTGGTTCTTTTTCATATAAATTGTTTTTATCTTCTGGTTCCATGTTTCAACCTGAACAGCTACAAATATTTAGTTGCATGATATTCAAAAACTGCAATCTTTTTTCCTTAATTAGATTTAAATATATGGAAATTATTCATTTTCTGTTTTTTCACATTTCTTTGTACAAAGAGGCAAACATCTTGGATTATTTTCTCAGGAAAAGATTGTGGAGCTATACAAGAAATGGAAGGTGTAGCAAGCCATTTTAAGTATCAACTACACTACTGCTTTACTGTTTTACTTTATTATAAAAATATTTTTGTTCATTGGAGGAGAAAACTTGAAGAAAGCAATCTTGAACATAGCAAATTGCTCCACAGAAATGGGTTTTGCAGGCTTTCATTCAAATAGCAACTATTTTAAAAATTATATTTTCCTAGTTAGTCTGAAAGGCTGCCCAAACTAACCTGTTACTATGTGTGAACAGCCAATGATGTTGGCTTTGGGCTGATGGGCCCAGATTCTGGTAAGACTCTTAAATGACCTGTTAAGGAACTTCGCTGTTTTAAAACAATCGTCATTTTCAGATTTCCAGATTTAACCTAAGGCTGAGTCCCAACAACACAAGCTTTCCTTTCTATGGCTGGCTAGGGCTCCCCATCACTGGACTCGGACCTTGATTTTCAATCATCACCTATTATACACCCTGACATTTCTGCCTCTCTGTGCTTTTCCTATAGCTGCAAAAAACAAGTAAATGAAATGAGCCCAGAGGAGTAATCATCTCTGCTTCTCACTGCAGCTAAAATGAGTCAGGTTTCTAATTTAGGGCTACTGAGAAGAGGTTTAGGAACTTTTAGGAATAGATCAATATTATTATGGAAGATTAAGGAATTGTAACAAAATAACTGAATAGAATCTAAAGGTCAAAATGAGTGAGTGAGGGGCCATAATCTAAAGTCTAATAGAAGAACACATACTAATGGACATAAATATTATGGAACGCTATACCCACATTACAACATAATATAATTTTTCCAGGATTTTTAAAATATGTTTACCATTATATTCCTCAGGATACAAGAATTGCTGGGTATGTACCCTTCACCCAGGATGGCAATCTATTATTGTTGAACAAAATTTTTACTCACTTTTACAATGGTCACATTTTAGAGCACTTCAGTTTTTAAATATTGAAGTTACTCAAAAGTAAAATTTAAATACTGAAAGGATATGATATTCTAAAATCAAAGTAAGTTTAATAATATGGGCAATAGTGACCACACTTCCTCAACTTTAAGATGCACATTTTTTTCACATTTTAGCATATCCGAAATTGGCATATATCTTACCATCAATGGCATCTTACAATGGAAAATGGTACCATTTTTGCCCTTTCTCAGTGGAATACAAAGAAATAATGCTGCGTCTTAGAATCGATGGCTTATTAAATTCCATGAAATGCAGCATTAGGAAAGGAACCAGAAATATTAGGAGTGAGACGAGCTCCGGAAACAACAGCTAACACCCAGTAGGAAGCAGACCTCTGTTAGATGGTGTTTGTGGGCAGTTGAAGAGGTTCTAATTAACTGTTTCACTTCGCAATTTATTAAGACTGAATAGGAATGAGTCACTTGGTTACACCAACTTGAACACAAACATGGGGGCTGTGTCTGCCGATTGTAAAGCAGGGTTTTCCAGTCGCTCCTGGTCTACTGCGGCCAATGAGGATAGGCTTAACGTGGTTGACACAGACACGAAGGGGTAAAAAGCATTGCCGGGTTACATCACCTAAGCCACAGTTTCTTATTTCAAGTACCTTTGGCCGTGTCATAGTATCTAACTCAAGAAGGCGAGGATGAAAGAATTTTCTAGGTCAGGGTTTCTCAACCTCCACACTATTGACATTTTGGACTAGATAATTCTTTGTTGGGGGTGGAGGGATTGTCCTGCGCGTTAGAGGACGTTTGGCAACCTCCCCGACCTCTACCCACTAAATGCCAGTAGCGACATCCCCTCCCCCCAAGTTTTGACACCAAAAATTTCTCCAGACTTTGCCAAAGGTTGGGGTGTGGGGCGGAATCACCAAGGTATAGAACCACTGTTCCAGGTCTTTTCCCATTCTGTGGTACCACTGGCCCTTAAACAACACCGAAGTTAAGGCACCAACCCTCACATGGTCAGAAACCCACCCCCAACTGTGCTTCAGCACCCTCTGGGAATTGCTTTCAGGACCTGGCCAGATATCAACATTTGCCCATACTCCAATCCCACAGTCACCCCTTCATATCCACAATTCCAAATTCACAGGTTCAACCAACCACAGACCGTGCAGTCCTGTATTTATTGAAAAAAATCCACACAGAAGTGGATCCACGCAGTTCAACCCTATGTTGTTCAAGGGTCAACTGTAATTCCAAGAAATTCATGTGAGGGAACACAGATAAATAGATGCAAAAAATAAACAAAAGTTCATGAAAACTCCCTTGAAATTGACAGAAATGATCTGAAGCTTCAAAGATACCTTCAAGTGTTCAAGTTACCAAAATTCCAGTAGATTCAAGATTAGAAAAAAACTTATACTTAGCATTTGAATGTATCATTGAAAAACTATCCACACAGCCTTTGCTAGCAAACGTTTATCTATACGACTCTTAAAGCAATGAGAGACATATTGATCTATATGTGATCAAAAGAAAATCTGAAACAATAAAGTGGTTGATTTGTTTGGCTCATGGAGTCATGGGCGTTTTCCATTCCTGTTTTATTTACGCCATGAGTAATTACATATACCCTGCTTTCAGCTGTCTGATAATAACTAATAAAGATCAATGTGAATGGGTCAGAATGCTTAAGTGCCACTGGGTAATATCTAGCATTTTCTAAGTGATTACTACGTACCAGGCATGATGCTTATATGCTTTATATGTATTGATCCATTTAATATTTACAACAATCCTGAGAGTTAGGTACCATTTCCAGGAAGACTTGACTTACCCAAGATTACACTGTAAGCAGCAGGACCCAGGATCAAGCTCTGGGCTGGCTTCTTACCATATCACTACCGATCACACACTCTGCAAAAAACATGTGACCCCGACTGCCACAACATCCCTACCCGAATTCTACATCCCCAGAGTACTGGTCGACTCACAGTTGCTAGCCGTGTGCCTTGCGTTTCTATTTCTCTGCCTTTGCTCATACTGCTTTCCCCATTGGGAAATTTATTCCCTCTGTTTTGTTTTTTTTCCTAAACCATATCCTTCATTGGATCCTTAGCTTTATAGGTGGATTTTCTCCATGAAATTTTCTAAGATTATTCTAGCCACAGTGATCTCCCCTTTCTCTGAACACCTTTTACTGTATGCCTAATTAGATACCTGTTATATAAGATTTCAGTTTTTAATGCCTGATAACAATAGCTAATATATATATATGTGTGTATATGTGTGTGTGTGTGTGTGTGTGTGTGTGTGTGTGTGTGTGTGCACTTTGGTAGAGTCTCACATGCATTATCTCATTTTATCCTGACCTCAAACATAGTTTTCATTACAGTGATTTCACAGGTTCAAAAGTCCAAGTGTCAGAGTACCTGGATTGTTCAAGGTACCACTTGGTAAGTGGTGGACTGGAACTTGAAGTCTTCTAGCTTCAAACCTCATGTTCTTCCTTAAAACTCAGGTCTTGTAGCCCAGATATCTATAAATGTATATAAGTCAGCCTCACCAACTAAACTGCAATTTCCGTGTTTTAATTTCCTCCATTCTCTCACTCCTACCCCTGTACTTAGTAAGATTTAGAATAATTGTTTATTGATTGGATGATCTTTGCCTCCTAAACCTCAGAGCATAATACAACAACAATAATAGTAATAGCTGATGCTTCCTAATCTCTGTTTGTGGACCAGGAATTATGTTCAGCACTACTCAGGGACTGCAAATGAGGACACTGGGTATTAAATTAGGGAATTAGAAAAATAATCCCGACCTATCTTCAGTTGGATTTCTGTTTGAACTTGGTTGATAATAAACTCCCAATATATGTGAGTTGGTGTTCATACCTAATGCATGGTTCCTTGTCAGATATTTGTACATGTATTTTTCCTCATTTAATTTTGAAAAAAAAGTCTATGAGAAATTACTATTTTATCCTCATTTTTGGAAGAAGAAAATGAGTTTAGAGAGATTAAGTAACAAGCAGAAGGTCGAAGCATGTTTCAATCCAGCAAACTAACTCCTGACTTTTAATAACCCTTTATCACAAAAAGCAGACATTTCTAAGACTTGTGTTTTGGGTGCACATATATTTATTTGTAACTATTTAAATATATGTGTATTCAAGTTTTTAAAACTGATCTAATGTCTAGAATATCAAATTTTCTGATGTCATGATGTCGATAGGACTGCAGAAGTTCCCAAGCAGAGGATATTGTCAGAGAGACAAATATCAGATTTTCTGTTCTTCCTGGTTGCAGGCTCAGGAGCTGTCTCAGAGCACCACACCGTCAGAGAAAATGATTGTCATGATGTTTGCCCAGCTGGGGTGGCGGTGGATCAGGGGAGGCCCGCTGCCTCCCCTGGAATGCAATGAAGTTCACTTCTCTGAACCAGTTTGCCTACCCTGGCAGCACACGTGACATGAAAAATGCAGGTACCTCCATCAGGCAAGTATTGCTGGGTAATTCCCAGCTGTCTCAGGGTCATTTGGCACACTCTCAGTAGCTGACACCTGAACAGTAAGTAATCTGGTTTTCAGTGAGGTAATTATCCAGCAAACCTGCACCGTCCGGACACCTAAGCCGTGTGTTACGACATATGGAACAAACGGCACACCTGAGTAAGCTGACAGTCGCTAAAACACTATTATCTTTAATCACAAGAATATGTCAAAATGATTGCTCTATTTCTGTGCAGGTTTAAACCACCTGCTCCAAAACCACATTGTAGGTATTTGCTCACTCTTTTTTAGGATGCTGGGGACCTTGAAAGTGATTTTTTACTTATAAGTTAGTTCGAGAACATACCCACTAGAGTTTGGTCCAGATTTACAACTTCCGAATCAGGGACTTCCTCTGCCCAAGGAGACCCAAGGCTAAGAATCTTTGACCTCACCACCAAGTGTTCCTCTTTGCAGGAATTAGGTGGAAATTTCATATGAATCTTTTCACCACTGAGCAAACTTTCAGCTTTTTTACATAGAAATAATACAGAAATATCTAAAACTATAAGCATTTCAGAGGCTGGTGGATAATGGCTGTTCGTTTTTCATTAGTGACCACAAGCCCCTTGACAGTGGAATATTCATTGAACAGTCGGTGATCATCCTCTAGAAATTTTCTGAACGCTTTGCTGAAGTCAATCAACTTAGAAATAATAACTAATTTCTAGAGCCATCTTGCCGATGTGGAGAAGTTTATTATACATATGGGTTAGTTTACTAGAAGTAAATCTGGCGTAAGGACCAAGTCCAAATTCAGGGTATTGGTTTTTCTTGAAAGCAATTCTCCCTCTCCTTTAGAAAACGTTTATCAATTTACTCAGCCCCTCCATGCCTCAGGTTTCCTTCCACTCATTAATTAGCAAGTATTTGTTGAGTCTCCCATGTGCCAGACTGTAAGCTTTATAGATAAAATGGCAAAGAAATGGACAAAAAAAAAAACAACCTTGCCTCACAGAGCTTACACTCAAGTGGAGGAAAGTGTACAATGAACAAACAAATATGTAAGTGTAATATATAGAATGTCAGATAGTGATAAATTCTATGAAAAATAAAACAGTAAAGAAAATAGAGAATCCTAGTGTAGAAGGGCATGAAAGACATTCTAATTTTAAATGCAGCTGTTCAAGACTTTTCCTAAGAAGGTGACATTTGAGCCAAGTTCGGAAGGAGTGAGAATGAGCCATGTGGATATCTGGAGGAAAGCATTCCAGAGGAAAAAGGAAATGCAAAGGCCCTGGGCTGCGAGGACACCCGGTGCATTCCAAAAATGGCAAGGTGACCAGTGGGGCTGGAGCTGAGTGAGCAAAGGGGAGGCATCAGGAGGCCAGATCTTGTCAGGCCTTTTAGGACATTATAAGGACGTGGGTTTAAAGCACCAGACTTAGAGCATCAGAGCTTAGAGTGTTTGTTTTCAGCAGAGTGGCATGATCTGACTTGCACTTTAAAAGGATTATGCTAATTCCTGTGTGGGGATTAGATTATAGGGGAACATGAACGCAACTGCTTACTCAACAAAGGACATCGAGTAGCAGCCATTGCAATAATCAAGGCACAAGACAACTATGGCTTGGACTGAAATAAGACCGGTAAATATTGTTGAATTCTAGATATATTTTTGAGGTAGAGTCAACAGAATGTCAATGGAATGAATGTGGGATATGAAAGAAACAAAGGATGACTGCAAGATTTTGGCTCAAGGAAATAGAAGGATGGAGTTTCCCTTTCCTGAGATGAGGGAGATAGTGTAAAAAGCAGGTTGGCTAGGCAGCAGTGTGGGAGGAAACACTGTGGAAATCAGGAGTTCCAGTTGGGAAATGATGGGTATGGTCAGACATCCAAGTAGACATGATAAGTAGTTGGTTATATGACTCTGGAGGGCAGGGGACAGATCCGCACTGAGAATAGAACTCTGAGAGTCATCAGCATAGAGGTGACATTTTTAACTCTGAGACTAGATGAGGTCATCAAGGGGTAAGCCTCTAAAATTCAATCATCTATGCAATAATGAGGAAGCAGAGAAGGAGACTGAGGAAGAATTGCCAGTGATGTGGGAGTACTTTGAGCACTGATGACAGGGTGTCCAGGAGGAGGAACTGAAAAGCTCTGTCAAGCTCTGCTGAGGTCTCATGACATGAGGATGGAACTGACCACCAGGATCACAATGCTGAGATCACTGATGACCTTGGTGAGCGTCTTTTCTTCCAAAGAGAATAAGAAGAATTGAAAAGAGTATAGACAGTTCTTTCAAGAAGTTTTGCTCTGAATGGGGACCAAGGAAAAGGACAATAGATGAAGAGGGATATGAAGTCAAGACAATTTTTTTAAAAATCAGCTTAATTGAGGTGTGACTTACATACAATACAACTCATCAACTTCGGGTGTATAGTTCAACGAGTTTTGACAAATGTGTACATCTGTGTGAGTGCCACCACAATCCAGATGCAGAACAGTTTCATCACCTCAAAAACCTCTTAGGTGCCTCTTCCCATCAATCAGCCTCTCATCCCCAGACCCGGGAAGCCACTGATCTGTTTTCTGCCACTATAAATGAAATTTGTCTTTTTGAGTTTCACATAAATGGAATCATCCAGTGTGTCATCTTTCATGTCCAATTTGTTTTGCTCAGTATATTGTTTCTGAGAATTATCCATGTTGATCTGTGGATTGGTACATACTTCCTTTCCATTGCTGAGTAGTATTCCATTGCATGGATATACCACAGCTTTTTTTATCTATTTACCTATCGATGGACATGTAAGTTGTTTCTAGTTTGCGCTCTTATGAATAAAGCTGCTATAAACATTCATGTTTAAGTCTTTTGTGGATTTATTTTTCATTCAAGCAGATGTTTTTGCTTAAGATCAAAGAAATTTGGGAATTACAATTTCAGTTACGGCAGTGTTGAGATTTTGAGTTTGTCATAAAATCTTAGTACTGGGATGATATAGCTCCTTGGACAATAAATAAGCATCCTTCACCCATAGTCATTTATTCAGTATTGTACTCTAGCAACTCATGAGGATATTGACTTTGCCCTCAAGTAACACACAATCTAGTGAAAAAAACGAAAGTGTAAATAAATTGAAGGAGGGTAGGCCTATGAACAGAATGGGCAGTAAACTCAAGGGACTCATTCTCCAGAAAGACAAAACTGGCCACAACTATAACTTGGCTTAAGAAAATGTTTGTAGATAATCATATCAAGAGTTATCATATAAAGAATGAATATACCAATGTTAAGTAAAGTCAGGTATGCTTATGATACATTCCTAACCCTGAAGACCATCATCATCTTCCTCACCAACTGCACCCAGCATGATTTCTCAGAAAGCCACCATGGATGCATTATTAGCAAAGGGCAGCCTTCCCGTGATTTGATGACCAACCACTACTGTGTGATCAGAGAAGCTTAGCATGTGTTGTTTCTAGTCCTGCCTGATTCACCTTTAGCATGATCTAGGATAACCCTCCTAAATTTCTACGCCCTTATTTCTTTTTTTGCCAAGTGTAAATACAACATCTGAGTGGGATTAATGGAGAAGTGTTATGGGATGTGTTGCCCGGCAACAAAGTGAAGTGTGAGAACTGACAGCAAAATATTAGTGTGGGGACATGAGTTTCTCTGTGTTCCCAAAACTCTAACTATCAAAAATATACATATTAAACCTACTCCTTGCAACCTACTAGGAGCAGATGGGCCAAAGTAGACTGTCATCTGAGAACTGACCTGGCACATACAACTAGGTTTAGGCATCGTTGAGAGCTGGCCTGATGCTCACAGCTGGGCATGGGGTTTCCTGTTCGATAATCTCCCAGAACACTGGCCTCAGACACGGTCACTCTGAGGCCATGAATAAGTGAGGCAAAAGAAAAGCACTTCCTAATTTTATCTAAGAACAGACAGAAATACAGTCATTATGCAATCCACAAAATACCAAACAATCCAGTTGCTCATAGCTAATATGATTGACTGCTCTTCCTTTACTAATTACAGTTTTGTGCTTGCTCTAGACTCTTCTCCCTATAGGTAAGACTTATTGAGATGCCTAATCATTGAATTGTCCCTGCTTTCTAACAGAAGCCACTCTAGGCCCTCCCCCAAAGTCACCCAGCCAAAGTCAAGAGCCTGTAATAAGTCATTTCTAATACCTTCTCACCAAGACATCCCACAGATCCCCATGTGGTGTGTTCTCCCTTATTGCAATGAGTAATCAATTCAGCATGTTAATTACATGTACGCCCCTGATGGTCTTTCACCAGAAGGCATTGACAACACATTTGCTCCAGAATTTTCAGTACAGGAAAAGGGAAGCAGGGCTTAAGATGTCACATCTCTCAGAAATATTAACACTTAGCAAATCTTACTCTTGTTTAAAAACCTTTCTGGGACAAAGAAGTGATTTCCTACCTGTAAATATCATGTTCCAGTAAGGAATGGGATGGAGGTGGCAATATTGGGACTGAGAATGTCGACAAGAGTTCCTCCTCTGATTCCTCCCTCATGACCCCTGCCTTCCCAGTCCTGGGCAGTTATAGACACAGCCCTGCCCAGACTCTGATTCAATCAGCCCTGACCAGGGAAGGGATTAACACCAGAGTGTAGAGTCTGGAATTCATCTTGCTGCTGCAGGCCTGGTATCTGATGAGCCCCGAGCACCAGGCTGCAGCCCTGTTCTCTCACCAGAGTTCAGCCTCAATTTCCTGCTTATTATTCCAGTCTACTGCTGGGTCTGGAGCTTTGCCTGGAACCTTCAGAGCCCACTGGGAAGGGATCCAACACCTTGTGGCACCCTTGCCCTTATCCCTCCCCTGGAGGTTGTAGCTTGTTCCCTCTATTCCCAGTTGCTGGCAGGGGTACCATTCCAAATGTGTTTATCCTCAGGAGCCAGGACGTGGCTGACCTTTCTGACACCGCAAATTGTACCACTGGCTCTGGAGCCCTTCAGCTGAGAAAGTTCCCCAGCCCTGGGCCCATCTGGTCCGAGGTTTCTCCAGCACTTCCTCTTGGCCAGTCACAGCATTCCTGACCGTTAAGCCCACCCAAGTTATAACAGCCCCAGCTCACCAGACACAGTTTATTCATATGCAACAGGACACCTTCCTTGGCCTTCACCCAACAGAGAAAGTTGCTACAAGAACCAGCCTGCTGAGTCTTTAGGGCTTCCAGACATAATTTTAGATTCAAGAAAACAGCAGGAGACAGGAGGGGGTTGCCTCTTACCACATGAAGGAGTGCAGAGCAAGAAGTAGAGTCATTATTCTATGTGCCTAAATCACTTTCCGGGAGCAAATAAATGCAACTTCAAAAACCCGATGACTTAAAAATACATAAGGACTTGATCAACACTTGACTATTGGGTACTAACTAGATATCGAACGACCTCATAAGTATTCCATAAATATTTGTTCAACTAATGAATAGATTTGACAGAGGGGAAAACCGAAGCCCAGTTTCCACTGCTTTTGCTCGGTATTACTCAGCTAGAGAGCATAGAATTGGAACAGAACCAAGGTCTCTTAGCTCCAACTCAACACTCTACTAGAGTAAGGTCCTCATTAAATAGATATTGGTTAATGCATAACAGCACTAACTTCAAACCCTATTTTTACTGGTCTTTTGTCTCTAAAATCATTGAAGCTTTCCTAGCTTTTGGAAGCTAATATTGTCTGCCCAAGCTCTTGGTCAAGAAATAGGCCACATATGCACCTAAATTCTGTGGCAAACTTGGGATAGGAACCCATTCATTACCAAAAGTTTACAAACATTCTTATCATCCAAAGATATTTAAAGACTTAAAAATATTATAAAAACGTGTAGCATTTTCTTGTCCTTGAACCACAGAGTAGAAAGGGGGTATAGGAAACAACGCGCCATGGATGGAAGAGGTGGCGGTGGGCACAGAAAAGGGATGGAAAGTCAAAGAAACACCTTTGCAAATTTCCTAGTATTAACCCTATCCTCCCCCACATCACTTCAGAAAAGGAGCCTTAAAAGGAGGAGTACACGTCACACCACTGCTCTTCCTGATGTAATCAAGGGTTGCTGGAAAGAACACAACTCTTATTAAAACACAAACACCAGCTGTGTTAGACCTAACTCATTTACACTTCATTAGAAGTAACCCCTCTAATCAGATGATTTGATTGCCTTGCTACTCAAAGTGTGGTCCTCAAAGGACCAGCAGCTTCGGCATCACCCGGAAGTTTGTAAGAAATGCAGGCTCCCAGGCACACCCCACTCCCCCCGGAAGTAGAATCTTCAGTCCGCCAAGATCCCCAGGTGATTCACGTGCACTGTGATGTTTGAGAGGCTCTCTCACAGCACTTCTAAAGATGCAAACAAACTTGACTGGTTCAGGCAAGAGGTCATGTGGTTCCTAGACGTCTTTAAGGTGGGAAAGACTGCAGAGGATGGAGAAGGTGCCAAAGACAAACTGGCCTTCTTAGTATGTTCCATAAGGACCTGGTGGCCTGAAAATAGTTGCTTCCACTGGAAATCACCTGGTTGTATAATGGATTGCTAAGACCTGTGAGATTCAACTGATGGTGTTGACATAAGAACCATATATGTTACATATGTACAAGAATTAACTCAGACCCTCGTGACTGGCCTGTCAGCTGCAGTATTGGGCAAGAGAGGTTATGGAACTCCCCAAGGCACCTGAATTACAGCGAAGGTACACCCAGGTATTAGGAGACCCTTATCATCATGCTCCTATGATCTGAGTCAGAGCTCTGATTCATGTGCAAAACCCTCCGAACTATGTAAAATGCAGACGTGTGCAATTAACTAGAGAATGAGAATCAAGAGCTGCTACTCTAATGAAATAAACCACTTGTTTTTGCTTATTCCACTGAAACCAAATCACCTAAGCAGTATATTTTTCAACATACTTACTTATGTTTAAGATGCAAATAAAAACAAGAACAGTACTCCAGCCTCTATAATACGTCTCTCTTCCTTTTTTTTAACCAACTTTCTACTTGGAAGCCTCACTGCACAAACATCTGAAAGTTTTAATTATCTGTTTTCTCTGGGGTGGAGTCTAAACCTCAAGAATTAACAAAAGTTACCTCTTTGGCCAGTAGGGAGCAGTGAAGGGCAGCAGAAGAGGAACTGGCTGCAGGCAACAGGCTTCTCCCTGCAGCAGATATAAGCAAACCAATCACAATTAGAGACCAAAAAATCAGCTGTTGGGCCTTGTAGGGAGGTCGAGTGCCCTAATTAAGGAGGGAGTGCCCCAGAAAGAGCAGAAATCACCTATATGACCCCAGAAGAGGGAAGTTGCAGGAAGCAGGTAGAAAGGAAGACAAGAGGGAAACCAGCTGATTGCATCCTGGAGGGGACAGTTCTTGAAGTCCAAGCCCAGGCTGCAGGCTTGGCCTCATGGAGCTCCTTCAAACAGAGCTAGAATTCATTTCATTTGAGAGAATCACTCAGCATGCAGCCACTACCTCCCACATCATTCTTGCAGATGAAGCCCCTGTGTCCCCCAGAGGAATGCAGTGAGGGTTGAGGTCTTAAATTGCCAAGTACCTACCCCACAATGACAAGAGCTGATGGAGTTTGGAGAGAGAGAAAGGGGTGGGGGGGCGAGGAGGAAATCACTCCTCAACCAATCAGAAAGCTTCAAAGCATGATGTCCATAATATATTCATTTAACCAACCCCCTCCTTTGTAAGACAACACACCCTTTAAATGTAGGAGTAAATTTGGACCCAGGCAGATCCACAGGGACCGGTCCCAGGGCACTACTTTTGTAAAGATGACATGAGCCCAAGTACTTAAATTTGAATCTGGTTTTCCAAATACTGTTTAAGAATAAACTCCCCTCCCATTTAACTCCTCCCAACAAGTCTGTGCCTACAGTACCAAACTTTCTCAATTTTAAATATTCAGTCCTGCTGTACCATTAATACACACACACTTTTCAGGTAACTGAGTCAGTGGGAAAAATCTGGTCCCTATAAACACGCCTGTCTTCTAGAGAGATCCGATACCTCACAAGCAGTATATATGTGGTTTTTCATGTATACATGAAGTCAGAAAAAAAACTGAATTCTGAAGATATGCTTTTGAGGGACATTTATTATGATCTTACGAACTCCTAGTTGTTATTCCTATGTTCTCCACTGAATTTAACGTTCTTAGCCTTTTCAATGTTTTCTTTGTTTTAAGGCTTTCTGGTCAAAATATTCCAAAGTCTTTATAATAAAAATATCAACAGGGGCTTCCCTGGTGGCACAGTGGTTGAGAGTCTGCCTGCCAATGCAGGGGACACGGGTTCGAGCCCTGGTCTGGGAGGATCCCACATGCCACGGAGCGGCTGGGCCCGTGAGCCACAACTACTGAGCCTGCGTGTCTGGAGCCTGTGCTCCGCAACAAGAGAGGCCGCGATGGTGAGAGGCCCGCGCACCGTGATGAAGAGTGGCCTCCGCTTGCCACAACTAGAGAAAACCCTCGCACAGAAACGAAGACCCAACACGGCAAAAATAAATAAATAAATAAACTCCTACCCCCAACATCTTAAAAAAAAAATCAACAGTACCTCAATCCAAATTTGTAACACATTTCACAATTGGCCTAGTTAATATGTGCTTAGACTCATAAGCAGTAATAATCACAATAGGTACAATTTCACGACTGCTTGCTCTGTGCCAGAAACTACAAGGTGCGTTAGCTGGTACTTCAACTACCACTCTGTCGGGCAGATACTATCTGCATTAGAGATGAAGATAAGATTCACCAAGGTAAGTAAGTTATTTCTCTCGTAGGCCCCACGGCCTCCTTGGTTAATTCCACACGTAAACATTAAGAGAGAGGGCCACATCCACCACAGAGTTGTTGCCTGCCTACTGTGGACCAGCCTTCTTTCTAGATGTTCATAAACATTAGCTTATTTAATCCTCACAAAAACCTTGTGAGAGAAGTCTAATTTCTACAGAGATGTGGGTGAGAAAACCAAATGCCATAAATAAAATACATAGGGGTACAAAGAAAATAAATTATATTGAAAACAGCTATTTAAATGTTTTTAAAACTAAATTTATGACACGAAACTATATTTGTTTCTTTATTATACCTGGCATCAGGTCTAATAATTACTATCCTTTATAAATGGTGAAGAACATATAAAATAATATGAAACTATCTGATTTCTTTTGGTGTCAAAGTTCCCAGATATTGCTAACACTACTGTGGTCTGCAGCCTACATTCTCAATTGAGGGAAATGCTAACTTTCAGATTCACAGTGCTGAAAATAAAGATGTAATTTTTTCCATCCAAGCTTGTGGATCCTTTGATTCTATTCTCTTCCTCTTGCTCAGACCTTCAGGACAGTTGTTTAACTTCAGAATTTTTTTGTATTGTTTACAGGTAAAAAAAAAAACCCTCTCATTAACAGGATATTTTGAAATAGATGTGATTTTCCTCCTCAAATATCACTTGGTAGTTTTAACTCAGACAAGGTTGAAAACAGCAAAGTTCACAGATTTAAAATATGTTAAAGGGCTTGTTTGTTATCTGTGACTTTTAAGGGCTTCACTCTCTTTCCGTTTAGCCTTCATCAAAACTATTTAAAACTACTGCCGCATCACTTGATGTTCATTATGCAGTGAATAAATGGAGATATAAATTGCAGCCAGTCTTCTCTAGAAATCTATAGTTTGGCCTGATCGAACATTTCTCAGGCACTGCGGTTGCAAAAACCAGTTCTCCGTTTGCTGAAATTCTGTCTTTATCGTATAAAACCGCTAGATGGCACTGATGGTTTGATATTCATCTTTCCCCTGGCATATCACCTCCTCACCAACCTCCCCCCCCCAAAAAAAACCCTGATTTTGAAATGAAGAAGATTATGTGGCAACGTTATCCACAAACTCTAAGAGCTGACATCTTTTTCTGAAGTGAATTAAAGCTTTCTTCATTCTATTCGTATTTTATCTTTTAAAGACCATTACATCATTTAATTCCTTTGATTCTCCAGAAGCTTTTTCAAGTCCATTAGAACTTCAGTAATTCAAGATGTTTCACACCAATTAGAACTACCTTCTCTAAAACATTCTGTGTTTTTCCTGCAAAAACATAAGCCATGGGAAGCCTTGCTTCCTATCTGGGATGCTGGCAACAGAAGCATTTTTAGAGTAGTGAAACGATTCTGTGAAATGCCTTCCTGTCATAGGAGCTGAGATACTTGTCCTGCAGTGCTTGAGAGAAATCACATTTTGGGGCTGAAGCATCAGTCATGGGTCATAAATAGGACAAGGGCTGCACTTAATAAAAAATTGGACCAACACACTCTACAGTGATATGGGATTTGTGAGAAGTACTTTTAAGGGAGTAATAAATGTAACTATGGTTTAAAACTGTCTCTCAAAATAAGCACAGTCATTATATTAGCAACTAAAGTAACATACCAGCCAGCACTATCAAGATATATTCCTAGCAGTGCTGAAGTCCTACTGTTGTATGCCCTTGGTGTAAAACATGATTGCTGTTAATTTTTCATAACTTTGCATACTGCATGTAAGATCACATGAAATAAATCAATGAGTGCCAGCTACTGTATTTATCGTTTGGAACAAAAGGAGGCATCTGACTGGTTATCAATGAGAAGGTGGTATTCTCATCCTCTCAGCCTCTGATAGGTACCGCCATTGGAGCCATGACTGACAAGCCCACATCTGAGTGTGTGGAATCTGGTAATTCGTTCTAAATATTTATACCTCAATTTACCATCAAAAGCCAGACTTGTGTTTAGCTTTTCCCAATTTAAAATTTCATCCCAAGACATAGCAACCTTCGAAATGTTTACTACATCTCCTAAAGTTAAGATTGCCATGAATACAAAAATAAGGGTTTTCCTTTCCAACAAGGAAGAGGAAAAGAAAAAAGGAATTAAACTCTCAAACCTGAAGAGGCCATTCTTAATGCTCGTTACCACTCTACTGCTTTAGGGCAAATACTTATGGGTCCATGCAGGGGAGGGCAGCCTTAGAAAGCAGGCTGGTATTAAATAAAACCCAAAGAAGCTTGAATGAATGAAATGAGAGTAGATCACAAAAGGAGTTTGTCTCATCTCTAGGTTTTCTTGTGGCTGCGTTTATGTGTTTACTTGAGAAGGGGTATTTATTTCCACATGGCGTTCAAAATCATTTGGCTGCCATGTCTAATATTCCCAGCCAGCATGCCAGGTCCCAGAGCACCACAATTTGTACCGTTCACCATTGGTTGCAGGTAGTGACTCCAGGATTCTTCAGTATTGCTTTACGGGTTATGAGGGAGACGTTTTCTCCTGGGCAGCAAGGGGCTGAGGGGATCAGTCTAAGGATATATTGGGTGCTTTAGTAACAGTGGTTCCTTGCAGCATCTCAAGAGCAGTTTCCCCTAGAGTGAGAAGAAAGTAAGAAGCCAACCCAGTCCCTGGAATGGAATGTTAGGGAAAAAAATTATGCCTTCCGGTTCTAATACATGTGTCTTGCTAAATGCTTCTAATTTGTACTTTTTTTTCTTTTTTCAAAATTATTACCTTTCGATCTGGATATGGGAGAACCACTTTCAAAGGTTCATTTAGTTAAGTGCTTTTTAAGCATTTGTTTTGACTTAAGTTGGCCACACTCTTTTCCTAAGATTACCCTACAAATTAGCATGGAATTATTGCCTTTTGCCCAAAGAAAAAGAGGTGGCAAATAGTAATACTGGTAAGGCAAGTGTAGACCAGAACTCTGAATCTTGAAAGAGTTTACTTACTTTCCAACAAAAGGGGTAGCGTATGGGCAATAGAATACACGTTCTGTATGTGTGTGTGTGTGTGTGTGTGTGTGTGTTATGCCACATAAGAATTCTTTCATATGTCAATAATTTTGTTTCTTTGGGAAATCGACTTCATCGGAGGCAGACTCGCTTTGCCCAGTATTTTTGGACACATTCACTAGTCTCTCTGGGTTTTTTCATCTGACCTGTCTGCATGATTAGACTACAAATCAATCAATATAACTCTTGATCTTCTGCCATCTTTAACTTTGTACTTTATGATGATACAATGATCTCACCGTGGCTGGTTTCAGCCAGACCCCTGGGTCTGCCAGTTACCTTCGCATGTGCCAGGAGGTGAACATGAACTCATTTCAGGAAAAACAGACTGATTTGTTCAGGTGTGAGCAGTGGCTTTTTTAACTGCCAAAGCATTCCAGTTCAACAAGATGTTCCAAGAAAATATAATTTTGGAACCAGTCCGTTCAGCTCTAGGTAGGAGAGGCCGCTTAATTACTCTCAGGTGGTCAGAGCAGAAACAGCAAGAGCAGGGTCTTAGCTACACGGCAACCAAAGCCTGTCAGGAGCAGGTAGGTGGGCTCTGAGCCCTCCTGAAGGATCAGGTACAGAAAGTAAGGGAAGGAACTGCGCCTGGTCTCCTTCACGACAGAAGTGACTGGAAAGTGCCAAGGCCAAGTCATGGGCAGAGGGCAGAGAAGGCACAAGGTGGAGGGCATCTCGAGCCTGAATCCGATTTGTCTCAGATTCCCTGAGATCTTATCAGAGTCACTCTCTGCTGTTTTGCTGTCTGCATTCCTATGTCTCTCCTGCCACTTCTCATTACTTTATCTCCCACTTGAAAAGGTTTCATTGTTTAATAATCTGCAGCGTTTCTGCTAATGAATCCAGTCCAAATGTTTGAGCTGCAAGACAAGTCTGTCCTGAAACTGCTCTCTCCTTCATCCTGCTTCACATAAATGTGAACAAGGCAGAGAAACAGGGAAGAGAGATACCATAAGGAAATAAATAGCACGTCAAGTTCTCTTTATTTAGACAGTGATTTTCCCCAAACTTAGTTAAATTCCAAAAATTTCACTGGGCTCCATTCTATCAAAACTCAGTTCCCTCCCAGGTGTGTTAACTAAAGTACATCCTACTCTGAAAAGGATCAAGGACCACTGATGGCTGAAGAGGAATGAAATTCAGTGCTCTGACTTGAAAGACTGGAAACCCTATTCCCATAAGCCTCAGGAGGAAGCCTAGTTTAAGTAGGTGCCAGTTTACAAGTTAACATGTTCGCATGATGGCAAAAGGGAGAAGCCATCTGACTTTATAAGCTAAGACAGCTTCACACTGAGATAATGTGAAAACACAGTTTTGGAAAGGCTGAACCTCAGACTGTCAAAAAATTTAAAATCTATGGTCTGGGGGCTTCCCTGGTGGTGCACCGGCTGAGAGTCGGTCTGCTGATGCAGGGGACATGGGTTCGAGCCCTGGTCCAGGAAGATCCCACGTGCTGTGGAGCAACTAAGCCCGTGTGCCACAAGTACTGAGCCTGTGCTCTAGAGCCCGCGAGCCACAACTGCTGAGCCCACGTGCCACAACTGCTGAGGCCTGCACGCCTAGAGCCCATGTTCTGCAACAAAGAGAGGCCACCGCAATGAGAAGCCCGCACACCGCATCGAAGAGTGGCCCCCGCTCGCCGCAACTAGAGAGAGCCCGCACACAGCAACGAAGACCCAATGCAGCCAAAAATAAATAAAATAAATAAATTTATTTAAAAAAAAAAAAGTCTATGGTCTGTGGCCAGGATTCCTCATAGAGATAAATTATAAATAAGGTTTCCTAGGGATCTGAGTTAGATCCCAATACGAAATATATCACTAAGGACAATCGGTCTGTCTGAGCTGGTGTCTGCATGCACGAACTAGTTTGGCTCTTTGATGCATATGAAAATCATTTTGGTTCTGAGACGAGATTAAATTCACAAGTGCCTTTTCCTCCCCTACATATTGCCAGACTGGCTCAACTGATTTTTTTCCCACTATCTGGCATAGGATAAATAATCATATGTATATTCAAGACACAAAGGGAAAAGCAATAATGCCTGAAGAATTTGAGTAAGGCTAAGCCCGTGCCAGAAGCGCTGTTGCTATGAGAATATAGTGAGAACCAGTGAGAAAATGTGACCAGTGCCATTTGCTATAACACAACAATTGGTCTAAATCATGGCACTAAGTACTAGTCATGTTATTTTCTTCATCTTTAAAACTGATTGATAGCATTTTGCATGTACCACACAGAAGCATTTTGAAGATTAAAGCGACACACTGGGTCCCTGAGTGAAAGGTGTTTTATAGTGCAAGATTTCATTATTACAACTATTTCTATATCAAGATTTTTTTAACATAGTTTAGGTTTATAACCATCCTTCATCCAATGTGAAACCCCCCAAAAAAGAGGTAGAACATTTAGTCTGCTAAAAAATAATAAATAAAAATAGCTAATTTTGCTAATAGTAATGAAATTCAAAATCAGTTTTAAAGCAAAGTAAATATTTTCACCAATTCAAATAGAAATATTCAATTCTAACAAGAGTGCAGTGAAACTGATACCGCCACGCATTATTGGGGATGCTGCAATTAGCTTCAGCCATTTGGTAAATCTATTTGGAAATATATATTGAAAGTTCTTAATAAAATAGCTTAAAATATAAAAGAAGATATAAGGACATGTTCAGCAAAGAACAATTTACAGCAACAGAAAAACTGGAGGCAATTCTAATATCTTCTAATAGTATGATTGAGCAAATTATAATACAAACTTAGAATCCTGATTATACAGTCAACATTGTGCTTACTTTCCAAGAAGCAATGGAGAAAGATACTTACAATATAATGTGAGTCTCAAAAGCAGAATACAATTCAAAGAATGCAAAATGACATATACAATACTACTCTAATGCTATTAAAAGAATATAAATAAAGAGAAAATGGAATATGTACAAATGATAATCGTTGCTCTGTTAGGAGAATGGATACTTGGCCTTTTTAAAGGAAGCTGAACTCCCAAATCAAAGAAAAAAGGAACAAAGATCTTGAACATCAGAAATAGGATAGAAGTCATTGCCTTATCAGAAACAAGTCAAAACCAAAAACAACGAGTCTTCGTGGAAAGCCCAGCTGCAAAAACACAAACCTAACTTCAAGTCTGTCGATTTATTCAGGTAAAGTCGCTGATGAATCTGGGCTGAAGTATCAGGCACTGGTTTTAGTTACTCAACTTGAAAACCACCTCCAGGTTGTAGGGAAATGAGAAAAGGGAAGCTCAGGCTTCTGAAGAAAGACTTGAAAAGTTAAATATGTTTCGTCTGGGAGGAAAGATGGAGAGGTGATCTCATTTCAGTGTTTGGATACCTGGAGCAGATATTGCAGGACCAAGGAGGTGACGTGCCCTGTTCACTCAGAAGCAGTAGGAAACGGCAGAAGGAAAGGGTTACATTAGAAAGATTTCCCCTCAAAGATAATTATATGTTTATTCCAGTTTTAGTCTGAATGACAGGATTACAGTCCCCTCCCCATCTGTAATCCAGGGAGAATAATGCTTGCCACAGAAGTTTTAATGGCTATAACATCTGTAAAATACTTTGAGCTCTTCAGATGAAACATGCCATGTGAATGGGGAGAATTATTGTTATTATTTTTGTCTCCTGCCTTCCCAATTGGTATGTTTCCTTGTGACATTTATGGGCCCCCTCCAGCCAGCCAGCTGCTCTGTAACATGTCATCCCAGTGATATTTTAAATCCTTCACGTGGTTCTCATCTTACTCAGAACAAGAACAGCTGAAACGTTAATTGTTTGTCATGAAAAAGTAGAAGCCACAGTACCCCTTCAGGGCTTAGGGGTCAAAGTTTTTCCTAACATCCACTTGAAGGCCTATGTCCAGGCTTCCTAGTGAGGGTATGTTTGATGAGTCTTGTCTTTCTCTTTCCTTTGAAGATCATCAACTGATGGGAGAGGCTTGGACATACAGCCTCCTTCCAAGATTTCTTTTATAAGAGTTCATTCAGATTCAACTAATGCCTATGAAATCCCTACTCAGTGTGTGCTTGGCACTGCTTGCAGACCTTTGACACACATTGTCTCATTGTTTAAAATAACCTTTTCCCCTATTAAGTAGCAATACATGCTTTTGATTGTTCAAAAAATGGAAAATGCAGGGAAGTTTAAAGAAGCAAAAATAAATAAATATCCTATACTAATCCTAATACTCAGGAAGACAACCATTGTTGCTGTGTCTGTGTATTCTAAGATTGTGTGTGTGTGTGTCTGCGTGTGCATGTCTATTTACCCACTTAACGTTATTTCATAAACATTTTCCCACATTATTAAATTTTCTTCGCAAGCACAGTTGGTCAGGCTGGCACGACACTCCGACCTGTGTAGAGGCCATATGTTTTTATGCTTTACCTCACCTAATTTTCATACCATCTGCAATTCAAGTGAATTAATTGATGAAGAATTCATTCATTGATTGTTTGTATAAGTTGTTTATACTGGATCTTTTACAATATATTTGGCCTTCAAAATAACCCTAAGAGAGAGAAAGAACAGCTAGTCTTATCATTTGCTGGCTAAAAAACAGACCCAGAGGGATAAAATCTTCAGTCCAGGTTCACACATCCAGGAATCTGAAGAACAGAATCCAGGCCTCAGTGAATACCACCAAATCTTGAACTCCTAGATTATTCTATTGGTTTCCACAAGGTTGTCCCTCTGAGATTATGCTGATAGACTGGTGGTCAAATCGTAGCAGTTAAATAAGGAAGGTGGGTAATTTGTAGAGTTTTTTAAAAGATGCCCTCTTGGTCGTTTCCTTGACACCTGCATTCAGACAACATATTTACTCCCCTTTATACTTACAAAGCACTTTCACACTCTCATAATTTCCCATCTGATTTTCACATTAACCTTCGGCATCAGGCAGGTCAGGAAATATGGTCCCTATTTTACTTATGATAAAACTGAGGCCCAGAAAGAGGTAGTGACTTGCTGAGGTCATGTCAATGGTCTTGAAACTCAATCTGCTGACCCCTAGCTCTTCCCATTGTATCACATTGCTTGTGACTTACATTTATTTCACTTTCCAGCATTTTGATTACTGTCCATTTTGTTTGTCCTTTCTTCTTTCCCCCTGCAATCATTTTCTGGCTCTTGCATCTAGAAATATCTTCATCTCATTTCTGGCCCCAAATTCTTCCATACCTCCTAGTTACGGCACTATTGTTTCTTTTTTTAAATTTAATTTATTTTCTATACAGCAGGTTCTTATTAAAGGAACTGCTATTTTATAACTATTATAAAATAGTTATCTATTAGTGTATATGTGTCAATCCCAGTCTCGCAATTCATCCCCCCTCCACCCCCCACTTTCCCCCCTTGGTGTCCGTACGTTTGTGCTCTTCATCTGCAGCACTATTGGCTTGAATAGAAAAATAATTTTCCTTACTGAAAGCTCTGCAGGTCACTATAAAAAGGGGTATCAGAGAAACTATAATGCTGAACAGTTTCTACGAGCCAGGTGCTGTGGTCAAGCTTGGTAGACACTATCTCATTTACTTCTCCTAACTGCTCTCAGGTACACTCTGTTATTTCACATTTCATTTTACAAATGAAACTAACAAAGCTTAGAAGGACAAATGACTTAAGGAGAAAGGAAGTTGGAACTTGAACTGAGACCATCTGACCCTACTTCTCCATAGCGCACTCACTCTTAAAATACTTCACTTGGCTTCACATAAGAAGTAAATAGAAAGAGAATTCTCGCCTCACCCCCATTTTTAAAAGAAACTGAGGCAGGTCTGGATTTACAACCAAGTGGCTTTACTAAGAGAATCATGTGCCGCTATTACACGAACATGCACTTAATGATTGCAAACCAAAGGTCTAGCTGATAAAAGTGTATCACCAGGTGAAAGTAAATTCAGATTTTTGTGTCTCAGTAAAGTTATAGGACACATACAACTCTTTTCTCCCTCACCTCACCCCTTCCTCCCAGTTTCAATCACCGTAACAGTAACATTGACAGATACACATTCTCATAGTTTGTTTTAGACAAGTTCAGAAATCAGCAATAGAGAATAGAAGTGTTGGGCTTCCCTGGTGGCGCAGTGGTTGAGAGTCCACCCGCCGATGCAGGGGACGCGGGTTCGTGCCCCGGTCCGGGACGATCCCACGTGCCGCGGAGCGGCTGGGCCCGTGAGCCACGGCTGCTGAGCCTGTGCGTCCGGAGCCTGTGCTCCGCAACGGGAGAGGCCACAACAGTGAGAGGCCCGCGTACGGCAAAAAAAAAAAAAAGACTAAAACTGTACAGCTAAGGAATACAAGAATGTAGGATGTATTCTACAATGAAAAATATTTTTGATAGCCTTGCTTACTTCACAAATCAAAGTGCCTTACTTCCTGGGTTCTGCTGTAACAACTGGTATGAAACTTTAGCTGGAGTTTCTATTTTAGTTAAATAGGACTATACAAACAAAAACAATTGGAGGAGTTCAAAGAAGAGTAATTGCAAAAACAAAATTAAAAAGAAGATGAAGAAGAAGAATTCAGTCCTAAGGTAATGGTAACGCAATTTGAAATCCATGTTTGCAAGGAGAACTAACCTTCACACCTTCTCTCCTTTCTCTTTCCAATGTTGACCCACACTGATTTAAGTCATGGACCTAAATGACTTAAAACTACCCTCCGAGTATTTCTCTGATCCAGACCTCACTCTCCTTTAATCAGTCCTGAGCATCAGGTACTAACTCATCTCCTGGTTCCTAACCTCCTGCCTGCCAAGTCATCCTTCCAGCTGTCTACAGAATTATTTTCACCAGATCCAGAAGTGATTCTATCCCTCCCCAGGCTCAAAGTCTCCAATGCTTCCTCCGTTTTATAAATCCTGGCTGCCAAATGTCACCTCTGTAGGTCTCTGGCCAATCTCTCCAGACTCTTCTCCCAACAGATTGTTTCTCACAACCCTCCAACTCCCACACTTCCCCATCTTTATGAACTCCATTTTCTTTTTCTTCCTTTCTGTTTATTATTTTTTGTGAGAGTTATGTTTTATTTGGCAGCAATTTTTAGGATTTCAAGCCCTCGAGGTGGCCTCTCGGGTAACCCTGAGAGCTGCTCGGAGGAGGTGAGGGGGGAGCTGGACGTATAGGAGTTTTGCAACAAAGGGCAGGTAGTAGGAACAAAAGATTCCTGTTAATTAAAGAAAACTAGAAATCTCAAGTTAAGGCATTTAGCGCTTTTCTATGTATGGGATGATGAAACCATTCACTGAAATCATTCCTTCGTTAGGCACCCCAAGCTCTCTGGGGGCCAGTATTCTGTAGTATTTTCACATCCTGAGTTTCCGCAGGGCTTACTGTGGGGAGGGGCTGCAGTCTGATGGCTGCTAGATGGTAGGTATTCTTTTCCTTCCTGGGTTCACTCAGGGCTCACCAGCTCACCATCAGCAGTGGCTGGGCTGTGGCTGCAATCACCGAACTCCATTTTCAAGTGTACAAAACTTACCAGGAGAAAGGAGAGAACGAAAGGAAGAGGTCCAACACTCACAGAGCATCTCTCGTGTGCTGGAGTCCTCACTGGCCATCAGGGTCCCATCCCAGACCATGGGCCTTGAGGCTGCATGGTTGAAACAAGCACGGAGACTGCAGATGAGAAGCCGCTCAGTCTGGTGACCACCAGTGATATGGGAAGAACTGACAAGGTAGGAAGGAGAAGCAGTGAGACTTGCAGACAGCAAGATTAGAGCCCACAGCAGGAACTGGTGAGCTCAGAGCAACATGGAACACACTGTGCTCTCCCTTCCTGGCATCCCTGGCTCCTTAACACCGCCAGGAGTGAGAATCACTGCCCTCCTTCTACTTGCTCCCCATTGCTGCTTTTAAACCATCATACAAAATCTTCACTTCGTTGAGCTTTCACACATCTTCCTATTCCATCCTCTGTGCCTTTCTCCTCACAGTCACAACAGATTCCCCCCTTGAGAACTTTGAGGTCCAAATCCAGCTCTCAGCCTTTTGTCTCCATCTGACTGTCACCAGGAATGACCTTAACATCCACGGTGACAATCTATCTGATCTACTCTGCTCAACATTCTCTAATCTTCATGACTCTAACAGTCTTCTGTCACTCATCGACCACCCACTCCATGGCCACCCCCAAGACTTTGTCATTGTCCAGAGGTGTTTCTGCTTCACCTCTGACATGTTTAACTCCAACGTACCAATCCTTGACCACACTCTCTTGATCTCACGGCTCTTATATCTTCCCGTTTCTCCGTCCTTCCCTTTCATTCCATTCTGAGGCAGGAGATAGATGGGTCCCTGGCTGAGCAGCTAGAGTTTGTCCCCTGTGGACAGATAACTCCAAGATGAAGACGAGGAGGAACTGAGCCCCACCCAGATAAGAGACCACACATTTCTCACTCTCAAGGTCAATGACACCTTTCCGACTATACATGTGTAGAAAGGCTCCTTGGAAATCAAAAGGGAGTGATGTCGACCTACCCATAGACCTCTTCACCGGAATACATCTTGGCTAAGAGATGCACATGCACACATGGGAGGACCCTGAGATAAACCAAATACAGACTCAGAACCAGGTAAAGCAAGACGATTGGCCAAAGGAAACCCGGAAGAAATGCCACACACAAGTGATTCAAACTACCACGAGGGCGCGACTTTCTCTCTCAGCCCGCCTGTGTGTCTATCCACACGTACTATCTCTCCTCTTAATAAACGCTTTACTTGTTTCACTACTTTCCGTCTTTGTGGGAATTCATTTCTGCAAAGCCCTTTGGGCCAGGGCCTTGTCACTGGCCATTGGTCTAGTGGTTAAGATTTAGCACTCTCACTGCCACAGCCGGACCTCCATCTCTGGCTGGGAACTGAAATCCTGCTTCAAGCTGCTGCAGGCCAAGGCCACCCAAGATGAATTCCTTTACATATTCATGGACACATACTTTCCTATCCATCCCAGATCCCATGGACCCTCATTTTAACCACTTGCATTTCAATCAATTCACTCCTCTTTTTAAGAAGGTGTTTATGCCTCCAACTTCATAGAGGAAAAACCGAAGCTGTTGGACATATACTTCCTCAGCTCTTCACCCCTACCTAAAAATCTATGTCTGCATAACCAAGATTTTCTTTTTCCCAGGCCAAATGGAGAAGTGTCCCTACTCTCAAACTAGGCTATTTTCTCCACTTAAGTTCTTGATCTCACCTCTTATGTCCTTGCTCCATTGGTTATTCTTTCTTTCTCCTTTTTTTTCAGTCTTTCCCTTTCAACCGATTTCTTCCTCACAGACTATCAGTAAATTCAAGTGCCTCACATTTAAAAATTCCCTTCTGAAAAATAAATTAAAATTCCCTTCTGCTTCCCCGACTATCCCCTAATCCTCCCTCCTTTCATTCCCACGTAGCTTCCCACAAGGAATGGTCTAGACTCTCAACTTTCATTTATGGGCATCTTATTCAAATGAGATTATGATCCAGTAGGTCTAGGATGGAGACTGAGAGTTTGAACTTCTGATACGCTCCTGGGTGAGGCCAGTACAAGGGGTCCCCTAGAGAATCCACTTCTTCAACTCAGATGTACTCTTCTATCCACTGTAATCTGGCTTCTGCCCCACCACTTCCACAGCCTGGCATGGTCACCAATGACTTCTTATTTGTCAAATCAAATGAGTATGTGTCAAAATTTATGACCTCTTAGAGGGAAATCCGGTTTACTATTCCTATTGCGGAACTACAACCTTGACCTCCATGATGCCACTCTATCTTTTTCTCCTTCTCTGATCATCCATTCTTAGGCTGCACAACTGGCTCCTTTTCTGTCTTAGTCTGCTTGGGCTGCCATACAAAGTTCCATAGACTGGGTGGCTTTAACAACAGAAAATGTTTTCTTACAGTTCTGGAGGTAGAAGCCCCAGATCAAGGTCCAACAGGGTCCGTTTCTGGTCAGAGCTCTCTTCCCCACTTGCAGATAGCAGACTTCTTGCTGTGTCCTCACATGGCCTTCTCTCAGTATTTATGTGTGGAAAGATCTCTCTCTCTCTTCCTCTTCTTATATGGCCACCAACCCCTTTGGATTAGGACCACAGCCATATGACTTCATTAACCTTAATTATCTCCTAAAAAGCCCTATTTCCCAAACAGTCATATTGAGGGTTAGCGTTTCAACATATGAATTTTATTTTATGAACAATTCAGTCCGTAGCATCTTCCTTTGTTCTATCTTCAAAAGTTCACATCCTGCAGAGTTCTGTCCTATGCCTTCTCTCTTCGTTCCTTATGCCTGGATAGTTTCATTTACACTCTTGTCTTCAGCTACTCATACATAAGTGAGAGTTAAATCTTTATTGCAAGCCCTGTTGTGTGTATCCAGACACCTTCTGGATGTTTCCACTTGAGTGACCCTCAGAAATCTCAGACTCAATATCACCTGCCCTTACTCTTGTTTCCTCATCTTCATAATCCATTAGTCACACCAGACAGAAGCTGGAGTACCCTCTCAGCAGCCCCATGGCTCCTGCCCACTGCCACTTCCTCTGCACTCAAGTCATTCAAGCTCCTTTATACCAGTCTGCTTTTAGACCTCAGGACCTTCCAAGCAGGAAGACAGAATGAGAAAGGATGTAGTCCTTACAGTCAGACTACCTGGTTTTGAATCACAATTCCATCCCACCACTCACTAACGGTGTAACCTAAGGCAATATACTCACTGTGCCCCAGCTTCCCCATCTGTAAGATGAGGGTTATTATAATAATTCTGCCTACATCATTGTTATGTTGTTGTTATGAGGTGTAAGTGAAATAATCCATATAAAGCTCTTAGCTGGGTACGTAATGAAAATTCTATTAATTTTCTATTAATTAGTTATTATTGTAGTCGTTTGCTCATCGCTTCCACTTTCCCTGGATTATCTTTCCCTTCCCTTGTCTCCCTATCAAATACCTATTCATCTTTCAAATTTCAGCCCAAAGGAAATGCTCTTCAACAGATGTATGTTGATACAAGTTGCACAACTTGATAAAGTTACTTTATAAACTTTGAATCGTACACTTGAAAGGGCTAAATTATATGATTGTAAACAAATGCATCAAATAAGTTTTATGTATACATTTTTTTTCTAGAGACTCGGGATTTACAGATGAGTAAAACCAGCAAATTGCTATAACCAATTATTTATACCAAGAAATAATATTTACACACCAGAAGAAAGAAATCAGGTTTATATAACGCAACAGCATAAAAACACTGTCCTACAACTAACAACTTAAGATGATTGATCAAGATCTAAGCCCTTAACACATCAGTGAGGGTCGTGAATTTGCCCAGCATCTCAGCTCCGCCTAGAGATGTGAGGGACTTAGGGATGGCATTCTGCTCCAGACGATAGCATCACATTTTGTGTTGAATCTAAAAGACTCTTTTCTGAGACAAGGAACCCAGCAGGGATTTTTCTCACTTGATTGGGAGGTGAGGTGTTAAAGTCAAATGCTCTTCCTTCCACCCCCGACCCGGCCTCTGCCTTGTTGGGTCTTGTGGGTCGTGTGGCCGATGCCCCAGATTCTGGGGCCTTTCAGGGACTCAGCCCTTCAGCGCTGCTACCCCAAGCCTAGCTCTTACTGTGAGCCGCTCCAGCCTGCCGGAGACAATGCCGCTTAAATATATCCCTTGCCAAAGGCAGGCACCGCCACTGGGCACGTCGTGGCGGTCACTGGTGCAGCGGTGGATGTCCAATTTGATGAGGGACTGCCACCCATCCTAAATGCCCTGGAAGTGCAAGGCAGGGAGACCAGGTTTTGGAGGCGGCCCAGCATTTGGGTGAGAGCACAGCAAGGACCATTGCCATGGGTGGTACAGAAGGCTTGCTTAGAGGACAGAAAGTCCTGGATTCTGGTGCACCAGTCAAAATTCCTGTGGGCCCTGAGACCTTGGGCAGAATCATGAATGTCATTGGAGAATATATTGATGAGAGAGGTCCCATCAAAACCAAACGCTTTGCCAGTATTCATGCTGAGGCTCCTGGATTCGTGGAGATGAGCGCTGAGCAGCAGATTCTGGTTACTGGTATCAAGGTTGTGGATCTGCTGGTTTCCTAGGCCAAGGGTGGCAAAACTGGGCTCTTTGGTGGTGCTGGAGTTGGCAAGACAGTACTGATCATGGAGTTAATCAGCAACGATGCCAAAGCCCATGGTGGTTACTCTGCGTGTGCTGGTGTTGGTGAGAGGACCCGTGAGGGCGATGACTTATACCAGGAAATGATTGAGTCTGGTGTTATCGACTTAACAGATGGCAGCCTCTGAGGTAGTGCTGGTGTACAGTCAAATGAATGAACTGCCTGGTGTTCAGGCCTGGGTAGCTCTGACTGGATTAACTGTAGCTGAATACGTCAGAGACCAAGAAAAGGCCGAGATGCATTGCTGTTGATCAATGACGTCTTTCACTTCACCCAGGCTGGCTCAGAAGTGGCTGCTTTATTGGGCAGAATCCCTTCTGCTGTGGTTATCAGCCTACCCTGGCCACTGACATGGGTACCATGCAGGAAAGAATCACCACCACCAAAAAGGGATCTATCATATCTGTGCAGACCATCTACATGCCTGCTGATGACGTGACTGCCCCTGCCCCTGCCACTACCTTTGCCCATTTGGATGCTGCCACTGTGCTGTCCCATGCTGTCGCTGAGCTGGGCATCTATCCATCTATGGACTCCACCTCTCCCATCACGGATCCCAACATTGTTGGCAATGAGTGTTATGACGTTGCCTGTGGGGCGCAAAAGATCCTGCAGGAATACAAATCCCTCCAGGACGTCACTGCCATCCTGGGTGTGGATGAACTTTCTGAGGAAGACAAGTTAGTTGTGTTCTGTGCATGGAAAGCACAGTGCTCTTATCTCAGCTACTCCAGGTGGCTGTACAATTAAGCTCAAGGATCAGCTCCAGCATGAATTCATTTTTTTAATTTTTCTCTCGGCCCCATGAATTAATGGTCCCTCTTTCCTCCACTATATCCAGTACCTACTTCTAACACAGTTTCTATATAATTTGTTTACATGTCTGCCTCCCTTTTTTAAACGATGATATTCTTAAGACTAGAAACTATATCTTATGTCTTTGTATCTCTAGCTCCTAGCCCAGCAAAGTGAATAAGTGAATGAGTGAATGAATGGCAAGTTCTACTTGAATAATGGTCTGTGCAAGGCTCATGCATTTCATTTGATTGATATTAGTCTCTTTAAGAAATCTCCATCCTTCCCCACCATGCTGTTTATTTGTCGAAGAAACTGGACTATTTCTTCTGTAGAATTCCTACATTCTGAGTTTGCTGATTATATCCTCTTAATGTTGTTTACCCTGTCCTCTTTCCCTTAGATTTCCTATAAACTCATTGTTAGATCTAGACTGTATAAAAAAATATGAAGAGTCTGAGATTTTATCCTACTTGTAAGCTAACAGGTCACTCTGCTTCAGTTCCATGAGTGCTGGGAGAAGGCACAAGACTCCTGGGACAGAGACGAAGGACAGTTATTACTCACAACAATAACAGTAGCCAGATTATCAGCACTTGTGCTGGTGTCTGAGCCCCAATTCCCACAGAGTGACACAAGGATGGAATTTTACAAGCTCCTCGGGTGATTCTAATGTGCAACCAGATTTAAGAACCACTAAAAGGCCTGACTGGATTCAGTAAAGTCTAACTGCCCCATTATTTATTCTTATATCCCAAATGTTTAACAGTGTGCCTGGCACCGAGTCGGTTCCCAATAAATAATAATAGCTAATATTTATTGAATATCTTTATATATTCTAAACATCTGATACATTTTACACTAAATCCTTTGAGTTACGTACTAGTGTCATGGTTCCCCCTTTACATCGAAGGTGATGAGGCACAAAGAGGTTAAGAAACTTGCCTAGAATCAGGGAGATGGCAAAGCCAGAATTCAAGCTCAGGCTCCCATGTCAGTGTTCTTATTCACTACACTCTAAGTCTAGGCAGGACTGTAGAATGAATAAGTGAGTGAATTTCCTAGTTTCCTTGAGCAAATGATTGCTTTGTTGTATTAAATAAACTCACAAGATATACGATGCTTGTTTTTCTTCCTTGATCGTTAGATCTGGAAAGACCTTAAACTACTCCAACCTTTTATTTATTTTTCACAAATAAGGAAGCTAGAGTCAAAAATTACATGAAACAAAATGACATGCCCAAGTTACACAGATAATCAGTGGCAAAGCTGGAACGCAAGTAGCAAAGTGCTACACACAGATGAGAACTTGGTAAATACTTTGATGTTGATGAAGTGTTGGAAAACAAATACAGCTTTCCTGCTTCCTTTGAAAAAAATGATTCCAACTTAACTGAAAAACACATGCTAGAGTTCAGAGAAAGGAAGATGTTTTCAGTGCAAATGACCCTTGACTCAATGTATTTTTCCCTCTTCCCCTCAGACGTGATCAATATATGAAAGAAAAGGCTTGGGCACCAGTCCTTGGAGATGGTCACACCACTGGCTTCTGTTGGTCAATCTCTTTGGTCCGAAAAGTAAAGGGAACTCAAGGGGAGCAGAATTTAGTCACCACCATCCAGCCTATGAGTGCTCACAGTGGGGAGACAGACGTCTCCTGCTTCCGTGTATTCAAGTATAAAACATGTGCACTTTATTTTCACAGACAATGTTCAAGAGCATTACAGGGCACAGGCCATTTTTGAAGACATATTTTAAAAATTAAAACCTATGCTGTCTTCGTATTTGGGCTACCTGCTATTTCTTTTTTCATTTGCCCTTCCTCCATTACTTAGAATTACCCGTTGCATATGAGGCAGATTTTATTTCCTGGAGGAATATGGCTCAAAAAGGTACTTTTTCTTTTATTCATTCAGTCACTGAACGAATATTCTCTGAGCATCTAATACATCAAGCCCAACAATGAACAAAGATCTGGTACCTATCTTCATGAGGTTAGAGTTAGAGGGAAGACATTAGTTAAATAAACATACGTCTGTAATGATAAATTATATGAGGTGCTAGAAAGAAAAATAAGGGAAGAATGAGATAGTTTAATACAGGAAATCTAACGTAGATTGAAACCTAGGAAGAGGACCCTCTGACATTTAACCTGAGATCAACATTGGGGATCTTAGCCAGAGCAACTATAATAGAATGATGAGGGCAGAAATATTTGAGAGACTTCTGTGTACACTGAATTAAACTAGGTTGTCAGCAATGACAGGCAATTATGAAAATTAAGGATAATCGATAACTAAATAAGAAAGTAGGGGTAAGGTGAAAATGGAGCATGAGATTTATTCATGACATTGGATTATTTTGAGTGAAGCAGGTAGGCATTGGGTTTGCTCTGAGGAGAGCAGTCAACCCATTGTGCCGAGCCTTGTGCTTGGTGTTCAAGGACAGACTCAGAGTCCTCTGAACGGCACAGTGGCTCTGGGTCACCCGTTCAAGCATCTTGAGGGTCTTATCAGGGCGACAGCTACCCTAGGAAGACCATGTTATATGGCCAGCCCAAATTAATCCTGGGGAAATTAATGTGAATGCCAATTCTGTGCAAAATCCGGTAGTGCTCATGTAATTTCATTACATTATTCACCATAGGAAAATAATAACAGTTTTCTGTGAAGTGTTGATTTGCAATACTAGGAAAGCATGTAACCTGAAATATTAAAGTACAATTATTAAATAACTATGTTCATTCAGTCACAGATATATTCATTGATGTCAATATTCCAAAGCATACAGCATGATTAAATTGGCCATGGCTGGCTAACATGGTATTTTCAAATGTCTTCACAAGGGATTCTGTAAAGACAGACCAGCCAGTTATTATGGTGGACATTTAATGATTAGTCTATCTAGGACTCCTCCTCTTTTCTGAAATCAGAACTTGCCATCTTTTGGAGGGGAACTGTTTCTCCCCAGTCTTTTATGCCCCAGTTCCAATAATTAGCTTCAAAAGATTGCTGCCCTCTTCTTTCATGAACCCCCTCCTTGGACACAGTAATTGTCCTTAAGATTGGCCTATGACCCAATCTGAGCCAAGTCTAGTTTTTCACCCTCCTGGTCATAATAATTTGTCCAGGAATTGGACAGGGAATCCAAAACAAGGCCATCTAATGGTCCTGAGGTTTTTCAGTTGTTTCTGGGAGAAAAGTCCCTTCCTGTAGATGACAGTGCTGGTAAGATACGCTGCCAGGAGCTATTGGTAGCAGCCATGGTTCTAGCTTCATAGAGAAAGCTGGTCTATAGAAAAAAAATAAAGATGAGTCATGAAGTCCTGAAAGCATGCTGGTCCCAGTTCCAATATCTGAATTCCCTGGAGCAGGCCTGGTTCCTGTACGCTTGAGGCTTGTGGTACAGCTGCTTTTCAATTCTGTGAACCTTCCAATCAACCAATATACACTCACAAATAAATGCTTATTTGACTTGAGTTAGAGTTGAAGTTCTGCCTCTGGAAACCAACAGGGGTCTGACCGAAACATGATCTATCATTTCTTAAGTTGGCTGGGAATACCCCATCCAAGGTACTATACTCTTTTCTACTCATGTAGATATGAGTGACATAACACAACACTCCTGCCCTTACCAACTGCACAACAGACGTGAGAAATAGATCTCTTTCTCTGGCCCGTTTGAGCATCTTTGAAAGATTCTTTTAAGAGAAAATTGCAAAAAGGACTTCAGCACAATACAGCATGACTGCAGCTACTTTAGGAGAGATGAACAGTGTCTCATGGAGCTGGGGGAGGTAACTTTTGCATCAAGAAGGATGAGTAGAAGTTTGCTAGATAGACAGCAATCTAGAGAGAGGAAAAGACATATGTAAAAACTTAAGGGTACATCATTTGTACAATTTCAAGAAAATAAATGTAAACAACATTTTTACAAACTATTTTCCATCTCAGGGTAGGTAAGTCAAAAACTGTTTAATTGATGAGAAAGTCTGCTTTACAATAAACAATGGAAATAGCAACAGTTAAAGCTGGGTCCCTTGATTATTAAAAACTATTCTGCATAAAAACAGCGTAATGAATTTGATCTAGTTCAAACCAGAAAGGATCTTTCTTAAGGCATTGTGTTCTTTCCCTACAGTAATAAAAATGTATATTAAGATTCAGTCCCTGGAGCTCACATGGAGACCATATAATGAGTACACAAATAGAGCCACACAAAGGAAGAGGTAATCCCATCTACGTGGGGAGGTCAGTTAGGATACTAGGGAGAAGAGAATTTAAGGTGGCACTTGAAATGTTGGGAGAATTTCCTCAAGTAAGAATGGATTAGAACAGAAGTTATCAAAGTGTGGCCTGGGGACCTATGGTGGTCCCTGGGACCCTTTCAGATGACCCATGAGGTAAAAAATTATTTTCCTAACAATCCTAAGACTTTATATGCCTTTTTTCTCATTCTCTCATACGGATACAGTGGAGTTTTCCACTGTAAATTTTGAAAATCTACATAATTCAGGAAACCAATATTTTTTAAATGATCATTGAGTGACGTTACAAAATCACGCACGGGTAAAAGAACTCTTCAAATTGCAAGAGATGCCAATGAATTTTGATGTAACAAGGTTTCAAAATTTTATTGCTCTGGTTTCAAATTTCACATAACAATAAACTTTACGAAACTATGATTTGTCAAGTTTCAGTATAGTATCATAGAAAATTATGCACAATTACCTTAAAAGGCTTTTAAAATAACTCTCCTTTTTCCAACTGTATTTTTGTGTGACATCAGATTTTCTGCACATATTTCAACTAAAACAATAAACCCCAGCAAAGTGGAAAGATGCATTTAGTTATCTCCTATTAAATGAGATAGCAAAGAGATTTATAAAAATGCAAAGCAATGTCTATTTTCTCAATAAATTTTTTTATATTGGAAAATATCCTTATTTTCACAAAAAAATGTTTTTTGTTGTTGTTAACTTGTGTTATGGGTTGAAATGTGTCTCCCAAAAAATCCTAAGCCCCAATACCTGTGATGGTGATCTTACTTGAAAACAGGGTCGGGCCTCCCTTGTGGCGCAGTGGTTGAGAGTCCGCCTGCCGATGCAGGGGACACGGGTTCGTGCCCCGGTCCGGGAAGATCCCACATGCCGCGGAGCGGCTGGGCCCGTGAGCCATGGCCGCTGAGCCTGCGCATCCGGAGCCTCTGCTCCACAACGGGAGGGGCCACAGCAGTGAGAGGCCCGCGTACCGCAAAAAAAAAGAAAAGAAAACAGGGTCTTTGTAGATGATCAAGTTAAGATGAAGTCATTAGGGTGAAACCAAATCCAGTGTGACTGGTGTTCTTATAAAAAGGAGAAATTTGGACACAAAGGCAGACAGACATTTGCATTTCTTACATTTCCTACAGAGGTAGGAAGATGATGTGAAGATCCAGGGAGAGTATCATCTGCAAGCCAAGGAACAACTGAGGCTCCCAGAAGTTAGAGAGAGACACGGAACAGAACTTCCTCACAGCCCTCGGAAGAAACCAACCTTACCTACACTTGGATTTCAGACTTCCGTTCTCCAGGACTGTGAGACAACAAATTTCTGTTGTTAAACCATTCCTTCACACCAGCACCAGGGGACTAACAACCCACAATGGTTTATTATTTTTAATGAATTTATAAAAACATTCATAATTTCCCAATTTTAATTTCTAATATCATAAATACTGATACACATAATGCACACAAACAAAAGCTCTTTGTGCCCTCAATAATTTTCAAGAGTGAAAAAAAGGTCCTGAGACCATAAAGTCTGACGGCCACAAGATCAGAGGATTTCCAGGAAAGGGGCAACATAAGCCAATGCAGTGCTTCCCAAATACCGGTCTCCTGGCAGCTACATCAGAAAAGAACAACAGACTCCGCGGCTGTCTCCGTACCATCGAATCAGAATCTCCAAAGTTCTGTTCCAGGAAACCATATTTCTAACGAATTCCCCAGCTAATCCTTACATGTAATCGAAGGCTTCGAGGCAGAAATGCTCAAAATGAGTTCATCCAACTCCTCTGGTTTGCAGGGAAAGAGACACATTCAAGTTAGCTCAAGTAATAGGGGAGTTTATTGCAGAAATACCCTTGGCACCACCAGGGAATTAGATCTTTCACAAAACAGGTGCTGTAATAGGTCCCCACCTCAGAAAGAATTGGGGGATCACAATATCTCCAGGGACGCCAGCAAGCAGAAGTTCCTGGCTCTTTATGTTCTGCTAACAGTTTGACTGCTTTATGACTATAGGACTCTATACCCTCCACAGTCTGCTTCCTGCTGTCCTTCCTCCAAATATCTGCTTCTTCATACTTCTGGCTGCCCGTGACTCTCGCTTATGATGCCTAAGTTCACCTCAAAGCAACTTTTCAGCTTCTGCTTTATTGCCAACTGACAGATTCCTTTGTCTTTCTTCATTTCAGTCCCTGAGATGGAAACATCTAATTGGTCCAGTTTGTCTCCTAGCACCAGAACATGCTCAGATTTGCTAGAGAGCTTATGGTGCTGCTACCCTGGAATCAGATGCCCATATCTAGTTTAATAATCTGTGTGCACAGGGCCCAGATAAAGTATAAAACATGATAATCCATCTAACAGGCACTGTAGGCAGGGCATTTTCCCCTTAGATGGGGCTGCGAGCAAAACAGTTCTGCAATTATCATCTTCAGATAATCATCTTCAGAACAATTTTTGGTTTTGCTTTTACAATTCCAAAAACTTTGATTTAAATCTTTATCAAGATAGCCAATTATTAATATAATTGATTTGACCAACTCAAATGATTTTTTGACATAAGCATGACCGAAGCTAAACTGATGGATTGCTTGACGATAATAATGATGTTATGATGAGACTTAAAGATCCTGAAACTACTATCTATGCATTTTCCTCTGACCCTCTAATTTATTCATTATTCATTTGCTAAGTAACAATTCTAGTTCTCATTCTCTTCTTCCTGTGTCTTCAATCTTTCTTACCCTATGAAGCCCTCGGTCTTCTTCCTCCTTTATTCTACCCCCCTTGTGGTCTTAGATTAAAAACAAATGAACAAACAAACAAACAAAATGAAGTTCAAGGCACGTTATAATTCCATTAGTTTTACATTAGAGTTTGATTTGGTTTTTGAAAAATTTTATGAAATGGCTTTGTCCCTTGCTTTTTTAAAGAAGCAAAAAACATAAAAATATTACAGTATCATAAATTTAATAACCACTGGGTATTTCAAGTATTTGGGTTGTCACCGTAGAGCAAACTGTAATTGTTGAGATAAGGCAGATACCCTTTCTTTGTACATTGGTATCCATGGACTTCAGCATGTGAGATAGTTTAGTTTTGAGTTTAGGTAAATTATTTGTGTGTGTGTCATTGCAGAATTTCTTCTGTGTGCTTGTGTATATGTTTGCAGTTTTCTTGGTATGTGTGTGTGTGTCTCTCAATTGAACAAAATTGCATTGTTTTCTTATGTTGTACTGTATACTTTTCATTTGTTGCTCTGAACTGAAAGAAGACCGTTTCTATTTTGATTAAATTGTTGGATAGCTCAAAAAAAACAAGCAGAAACATCTCCAAGATTTTGTTGAATCCAATTAGTTATATGCAACTTGTAGTACATCTGATTCTTATTATATGCTTTTGTGTTTTCTCCAGTAAATCAGTTGAAACTAAGTGACTGTGGCATTTGACCTACATAGTGAAGGTGTAGATTTAAATGTGCCTGTTTTACTGGTTTCTGTCCTTTGCATGTTAATATTCTTCTTAGGACACCTAAAAAAGTAATGTGCATTTTTGTATGTATGATAGCATATAACAGGATAGTGTGTTAACTTCTCTTTAGGGAGTAACATTGATTCAAGTTCATTTAAATCAACTAATGTTTCCAACTCAAACAGTTCATTTATTTGTAACAGAAATTACTGACTCACAAAACTCAAAGTGGAGAGAAGCAAAAAACTTCAGGAGGTTACATGAAATTAAAAAGCTTCTGCACATCAAAGGAAACCATCAACAAAATGAAAAGGCAATCTACTGAACAGGAGATGATATTTGCAAATCATGTATCTGATAAAGGATTAATATCCAAAATGTTTAAAGAACTCGTACAACTCAATAACAAAAAAAAAAATCTAATTAAAAAATGGCAGAGGATCTGAATAGACATTTTTCCAAAGAAGACACACAGAGGGCCAACAGGCACATGAAAAGATGCTCAACGTCACTAATCATCATGGAAAAGCAAATAAAAACCACAGTGAAACATCGCCTCACACTTGTCAGAATGGCTATTATCAAAAAGACAAGCAATGACAAGTGTCGCAAGATGTGGAGAAAAGGGGACCCTCACTCACTGTTAGTGGGGATGTAAATTGGTGCAGCCACTATGTAAAGAGTATGCGGGTTCCTCAAAAAATTAAAAATAGAACTACCATATGATCTAGCAATTCCATTTCTACTGGTATCAATTACAAGAAAACAAAAGATTAATTCAAAAAGATATATGCACCCCATGTTCACTGCAGTATATTTTCAATAGCCAAGAGATGGAAACAACCTAAGTGTCCATCAAGGTGTGAATGAATAAAGATGTGGCATATATATACAATGAAGTACTACTCAGCCATAAAAGAAGAAACAAACCTTACGATTTGCAGCAAAATGGATGGAATTTGAGGGTATTGAGTGAAATAAGGCAGACAGAGAAAAACAAATATTGCATGATTTCACTTATATGTGGAATCTAAAAAACAAAACCAAAAAAATAAAACCCAGACTCATAGATATAGAGAACAAACTAGTGTCTGTCTCCTCCCTAAAAGAAGGAAAGTTGGGGGAGTACAAAAATGGGTGAAGGGGGTCAAGAAGTACAAACTTCTAGTTGTAAAATAAATAAGTCACGTGGCTATAATGTACAGCATGGGAAATTAAGTCACGAACATTGTTTTAACTTTGTATGGTAACAGATGGTGACTATACTTACTGTGGTGACCATTTCACCATGTATACAAATGTTGAATCACTATATTGTACACATGAAACTAATATAATATTGTATGTCAAATATATTTCAATTAACAAAACCTTCAGGAGAGGTTTGATCAAGGTGTCAGCCCCATTTCTCTACAGTTGTTCAGATTCTGCCTCCTCCGTGTGCTGAATCTGGCTTCAGGTCACCTTCCTCCACCTTCCTGAGGCAAAATGGCCTTAGATTCTCAAACCACATCACACACAGAAGTGAGAATTACGTCCTCTCAATCACTGAACAAATGTCATCATATTCTCTCTTAAGGACCAATTCTAGTCCTGTGTCCACCTCTGAAGTAATCTCAGTGACCAAGGAAATAATATGCCTTGATTGGCTTAGTCTTAGCTGGGTTGTATTCAAGCTGGCTTCCTCTCTCTTGGTAGCAAAACGGCTATAACAATTCCAGGCCTCACATCTATAGACCACCCATTTAGAAGATGCTTCTAATTCTACAACTGACCTAAACGTCACTCTATTTATAATATGTTCACCTGTGAACCATTCACTACAGCAGCCAGTGGTGCAGAATTACTCTGGGGTCAGGCCCTTCAATGTCCACCCAATAAACTAGAGCTGAAGATCAATCCTACATAAACCAAATGCAGCTCTACAGTGGGGCAGAGGTGAAGTGGATGTTAGGGAGCCAATGAGCCATGCCCTCCACACCAGGGGCCATCTCTCTGCCAGTGGATACTGCCTTCTCCCTCCTCTGGCCCACGTGCACCTCTCCCAAAGATACATGCTCCCTTGAAGAACACATCCTTGCCAGATATACAGAACTATTTTTCAATCAAACCAACATGACTTTAAGTTGAGCTGACTGTAAAGAAATCTGCTGGATATGTCAATCCCAAGGAAGACACACAGAGGGCCAACAGGCACATGAAAAGATACCCCCCAGGTAACCATAAGTTTGTTTTCTACATCTGTGACTCTGTTTTGTAAAGAAGTTCATTTGCACCATTCTTTTTTTTGCGGTACGCAGGCTCAGCGGCCATGGCTCACGGGCCCAGCACTCCGCGGCATGTGGGATCTTCCTGGACCGGGGCACGAACCCACGTCCCCTGCATCGGCAGGCTGACTCCCAACCACTGCGCCACCAGGGAAGCCCTGCACCGTTCTTTTTAGATTCCACATATAAGCGATACCATATTTGTCTTTCTCTGTCTGACTTACTTAACTCAGTATGACTATCTCTAGGTCCATCCATGTTGCTACAAATGACACACTACTATATATAAAAGAGATAACTAATAAGGACCTACTGTATAGCACAGGGAACTCTTCTCAATACTCTGTAATGACCTATATGGAAAAAGAATCTAAAAATAAGTGGATATACGTATATGTATAACTGATTCACTTTGCTGTACACCTGAAACTAGAACAACATTTTAAACCAACTCTACTCCAATAAAATTAAAAAAAAAAAAAAAAAAGAATCTGCTGGAGAAACATCAGTATAAATGCATTTACTCTACTTTTCTCTTAAGCCCAGTAATTTTTTTTTTCCGAATCATAAAAGAAGACAGTCCAAGACACAATTCTCCACACATCCAATTACTTTCAACATTTTATTACTGCTTTTCAGATATTTTCTTTCTACCTATGCATGGCTCCATTTCGAACTTTTTATTTATTTGTGTGTCTAAAATGCGGGCCTTGCAAAACATAATAACACCTCAAAAACATTTCACAGTCAGGCAGTGCTCCAGCACCCATGTTTTTAAAATCAGGCTGCTGTGAATTCTCCAAGAAGTCCAAGAACAACTGGGAATTGCTTCCTTGAGCACTCTCACAGGTGCACAGGAAAGAGTCCCCGCCAGCAGAACAGGGTGCCAAATCGAGGACAAAAATTCAATCTCCAACCAAAAAGACATGCATGAGGGTGGGAGGGGCTGCTATCAGAAATGGCCTGGATAAAGCCTTCTTGACCTATACAACCAGAGAAGGCATTACCCCGATGTTTTCAGTCTCTGCTTTATTTTCCAGGGACTGAAAAGGTTTGCCAGGAGCACCGGAGAAAGAAAAATATTCTATCAGTTGCCATGTAAAATATTTATGAGAAAAGTCGAAGCTTTTGGAAACTCTTTCCATTCATACGTATCTTCATAATTGTAAGAAATGTTGAAACATTTGAAAAACAAGTGAAATTTCTGAAAATACACCTCTATTTCCCAAATGATTCCATCTTAATAAAGGTTAGACTTTTCAGGTCAACTTAAAGCTTCATGGAAAAAAATTTCTTCTAGGAGACCTTTATTAGCTGCCATTTTTCCTTAGTCGTCAAACAATCTCAGTATCACCAAAGTACAATACTGTATGGAAATTTTTTTGCCTCCGAAAGCTAAAATTTAAAAGCAAAATCCATACATAGTATGGACGCTCCTGGAAGAATATTACAGAATGCCCTACGCAAGCAGCTGGGCATGCAAGGATCACCTCTGAAACCCTGTCTCTCACTTGTCCCGAGCCAGTTTTCTATCTATTCAATTCAACATCCACAATTCTGCACACATCCATAACTATTACATGCGCTCCTCCATTTTCCAGAGCCACACTGTGTAATATCCCTTTTCATGTTTGTTTTGAAAGCTAGAAATTGTGTTCTTTATACTCTGCATTTCCCACATGGCATGTGTGGGGTAGGATGTGTATTGAAAGTTTTCAACTAATCCCTACTGTGGTACAGGTGGGTAAGAAACAGAAAATGATTGCTGGAAAACTGCAGCCCCAAAGGACATATGTTTACTCACTTAAACATTTCTGAAAATTGAGGCTGGGTCATTATTCCTATTTCCATTTTAGGTGGAGATGATTAAATCATTCCATCCTGATGATTGTTATGTTGCTAAGTAAACTTCCCTAGCATCATCGTTATTTGTCTTAATTGATTCTGAAAGACTAATCTAGTTTCTATTTGTAAAAAGTTTCTGGAAGTTTCTTTCAGTCTAATAGAATCTTCTAAAAAGTGGAAAATGTAGGAGCAGAAGAAGCCATTCGTCTCCAAACTTAAGGGGACTGAGGGCCAAGCACCCCTCCAGAGTTCAGAGAAAACTGAAAGACATAGGAATCAGATACTTGGAGACCAATATATTAGGTTTATTACTTATGAAAAAGAAAAAGAGAAGGAGGAGGAGGAAGCAAGGCTATTTGGGAGGATGTGGCTTTAAAGTTATGACTGAAAGTGTTGATACTTCACCTTTGAATTTAACAGGATTGTGCATCTCTCTGGTCTCTGGAGCTGGGCAAATACAAACCCCCTAGCCAGCAGTAGACCAGAATGAATGCACGGTGTCTGCAGTATGATAGATGTATAAAAAGGAGAGACAGAGACAGAGAAACAGAGAGAGAGAGGAGGAAAGGGCTCTATCATGTTTTTTCTCCCAAACTAACCCATCAGAAAGCCCCTCTTTATGCCCTGGAGACCAATGAAAGTGGGCCAGTGAACAATAGGGGTTTTCCTCCAACGCACAACTCCCACACCATGGAAACACGAGGCAGTGCAAAAGAAGGTTCTCATCTTAACATCTACAAGCTCATGAACATTACAAGAAATTTTCCTTGTCCTAAAGACCTGAATACAATCAACATGTCACCAAGACTACCAGTGTACTCACTGTGAGAAATTGCCAATAAAACAGAATTACAAAAACAGAAAAAGGCAAGAAGCAGTGAAACAAAATTGTCAAGCAGTCAAAGAACTGAGACGATTCCTCGATGTTCCCTAGAAAATTATGTAACTTGTCATGCAACCTCCCATCGTGGTCTCTCTCCACCTGGATACTTAACCTCAGTGTTTCAGATAAGAGGGTGAAACTGCTCCTGGGGAGCAGACATGCGTCAGAGGACGCTGATACTGGTGCTGGATCTCTTTCTCTCTTACACACAGAGAATGTGAAAACACAAATGTAGATGTTGGGAAAGTGGCCGACATGCAAGCAATCAGGAGGAAGTGGGGAAGTAACAGATTAAGTCAGGGAGCACAGGCATTTGGGGCACAGAGGTCCTCCCTTCTAATTACAGTAGGTGGGCTTTTTGGAAAGGCTGAAAGTAAGAGAAGTGGACTCTGGTTTCAATAGAAGAACAGACCAACCTTGATGGTAATTAAGTCTCATAGATTAAAATCCCATTTTCCTCCAACAGGAACTCAGTGTGAAGGCCATGTGGCCCCAATTTGGGAGAAATGGGAGAAGTAAACCATCTCTGGGTCCCGCTGAGAGCTGGTATAATGGGCTATCCAAAAAAAGCACAGGGAGATCAACACGTATCTAAGAGTACTCTGAAATTCCTGTATGGCTTAAAAGTGTAGTGCGAGAAATAGTGAAATAATAATTTGAGGCTTTGGGTCTTTGGTTCCAAAAGATGCAATATTGAATATAAAAACGTGAAACATTTGCCAAAGTGAATTTCTTAATTATTTTTATTTACTTGGCCTTAAAGCCATTGAAAGGAACAATAACCTGGAAATAATTCTGGCATAAAAAATGTAGGGTCACAGAGCTTTCAGAACTCAAAATTCCCTTCAGACAAGAAAACTGAAGCCAGGAGAGAAGGTACGGCTTTCCTAATTTCACACAACTCCTTAACCCAGTGTCTTATTGAATATCCACGTCTACCCCCTTCCAGGATGGCGTTCTTTCTGCTGCAGGACTTCAGAAAAGCACCCACCTGTGTGGTGCCCGTATGAAGGCACAGCCTCCCCAAGGCCCCCAGTATGAAAGCCCAATTGTTTACAAGCATTGTTTCCATAATATCAGGCAGAGACCACACACTGACCATTACCACATGCCCAAGGAAGAAGTACTTGTGCAGGGAAGCAGGATATTGACTTGGTTAACCGGCTTTTTATTCATTTGTCTGCTTTTCCTGACAAATTTGTTTTGAGTAGTTGTGTTTCCTCTGATGTGGAGTTCAAGGTAATGAGACCAATTTCCAAAAGTCACATATTAAAGGTAGGCTCAGGACCTCGTTGGCCTGCCTTACACTTGCAGGTCTAATGGAAGTCGAACAGGTGGACTTTATTGTCCTTTTCAGAAAAGCCATCACAGATGGGGGCCGCATGCCAAGTCTCACAGTTTCGTGTCCATAAATGTGAGTACATTCGTGTTTATGGTCCCCCTGCATGAATCAGGGATTATTTCATTCTGAAGCGCGTAACATTTCATGTGAATTCCATTTTTTTTGCGTCTTGAAATATATCATTCATAGAAGGTATATTTCTCATCTGATATCCACAGTGGAATTTATCTAGCACTTTAACAATTTTGTTACGATGGACTTTTTAAATTATTATGTTTCAGATGAGTCATAAATCAGAAGACTAGACTTTAGAGGATCCAAACGGTTGAGCCAGGATCTAATAAGACTGTACATTTCTCATCTTTATTAAGTTTGGTCTTTACAGCTGACATGATAAAAATTTGGAGAGTACTTGAAAGTAAAAAGTGTCAGTTGTCTAATTTTAAATAAAGACAAAACTTTGAAAACTCCTAATTATATCTTTTTAGTTCCATGGACTTAGTGCATATTAAATGTGCTGCATTCAGCACCTTCTGTGAACAGAACAGAATATGTCTGCTGGAAACCAGAGAAAACAATCCCTGAGAATTCTGATCATCCAAGGAGAGAGTCATCAATTTATGAAATAAACTGATGTAAAATGCGTGAAGTTTTAAAAAGTCAAGATACTTCTTCATTGCTGAAGGTCTCAGAACCATCTGCACGTCGGGGGTTGGGGGTGAGTGGGTATGTACATTGTAAATCTCCAGGATGAGTGTGTGGTGAGCAATTCCCCAAATTATCTAGAAATTTCCTTCCTACCACCTCTTTTTTTTTGGAGCAACTATTAATCAGTGCCAGGAAAACTCAAGTAGAAAAACAGATATTTTTGAATTCAATTCAATCATAAAGGTTGTCTTCATGGTTTTAAACAATGCCCACCCGACCCTCCAGGGTTATCAACTCCTTGGGGACAGCAGATGCACCTTATAATTCTTTGTATCCCCCGCTGTGGTTCTAGTGACCCACCTAACCTCATTCATTTCCTCCACTCTCCCTCTCGTTCACTCCCCTTAGCCCCCCTCAAGGGCATCAAGCCTACCCTTGGCTCAAGATTTTACATTTTCCATTCATGTGCTTTATACCTTCTTCCCAAAGATAGTCACATGACTATTACCCTCCTTTCATCCAAGGCTCTACTAAAATCACTCCCTCTATTATTAATATTCCCTTTCCCCTTTCCCTGTTTATTTTTTTTCTCATAGCACATAACACTACCAGACATAACATCATCTATCTACCTATTCCTTGATTGTCTCTATCCTCACACCCACCGCATGAGCACAGAGACTCTGCTTTGTTCCCTGCTGTTCTCCTTGTCCCTAAGGCCTTGCCCGTTACATAACTGGATATAAGTAAGTAGTTACTGAAATAACAAACCAAAGAATCCTGCAAGAAAAAGAGGAAGTAGAGGAAGGCCCAATGTTTTACTGTATTATAATCAGTTCTATTAAAGGAGCTTCCGACTAAGGTCTCCCTAACCCTACTTCACAGATAAATATATAAATTTTTATCTACATAAAAATATAAATACAAAAATATATAAATTTTTAAATTAAAGATTAACCTTTGAAAACAAAAGATTATGGAAAAGAAGCATATTAGTAGAATAGCACGTACCCTACCAGCTGGATGTGAGAGGAGGTCTTTTGGAAGGCATCCTTTGTCAACTCATTGGCTGGAATTGATCATACATATTTCAACTTCATTTCTTTTCTTTTCTATTGGCTTTTGACAGTAGCTGGTGGCAACCCAAGGGAGCAGTGAAGAAAGAGAACTAGGGTGGCTGTCCAAAAATCTGTGTTCTACCCACCAACTTTGTCACTAAGTTGAACAAATCATTTAAACTCTCTGGATGTCCTTTTTCACCTTTCATCTATTAACAAGGTCCATGGAACACAGATTGGAAAAATTCTGCTTTATAAATATGTTAATATCATTAGTCTTACTTAATTGTTGATGTGATCTAGGCTCAGGTGAGTTTAGAAGATCTTAGATTAAAGAGCTAACAGGTTGTTATCACAGAATTTCTCAGGGCCTTTAATATACTGACATATGTTATGACCTTCCAAGATGTGGGATACAGTAAATAGAGCTCTCCAAAGGAACTCTTAACCAAGGAACACTTTCAACAGCTCCTAAGACATTCCTCCCTGGAGCACCACTTTAGGAAATACTAGAAATGATCTCCAAGACCACTTAATGTATTAACATTATCTGACCATGACACCATCATTCAAGGGACAATTCTAATGCTATTGAAGAAAGCCACAAACAAAGGAACTTTTAAAATATGATACTCACTCAAAACTTAAAAAGACAAACAATCAAGTAAAAATTGGGTTTTCATTCTACTAAAAAAGATATACAGATAACTAATAAGTGTATGAAAAGATGCTCAATGTCATTAATCATTAAGGAAATGAAAATTAAAACCAGAAGGAGACACTAGTACACACCCATTAGAATAGATATAATCAAAAAGATGAACAGTATACCAAGTGTTGGCAAAGATATGGAGAACTCAAAACACACAGGTTGCTGGTGTGAATGTAGAATGATGTGGCCACTTTGGAAAACAGGCAGGTTCTTAAAAAGTTAAACATACACTTACCATATACCCAGCAATTACACTACTGGTATCTACTTAAGAGAAGTGAAAATATATGTCCCCAGAAAAAACTTCTACTCAAATTTTCGTAGTAGCGCTATTTATAACGGCTAACTAAAACCCCAAAACAATCAAAATGTCCATCAATTAGTGAATGGATAAAAATGCAATTTATCCACAAAATAAAAAGGAATAAACTACTGATATACGCAACAGCACGGCTGAACCCGAAAACATTGTGCCAAGTGGAAGAAACCAGACATAAAATACTACATGCAGTAAAATTTCATTTGTATGAAATTCCTAAAAAAGCAAAAGTATAGAGATAAGGCAGATCAGCGGCTATCTGAGGCTAGAGGTAGAATGGGAATCCACTGTAAATGGGAATCAATAAGGGCTCTTTATGGGGTGATAGAAATGCTCTAAAACTGGATGGTGGTGATGGTGTGCACTGTCTAAATTAACTAAAACGCACTGAACTGTATTTCACAATGTGTGAATTACATAGCATATAAATAATACCATAAAAAATCTGTTAAAAATAACAGTTCAAGGATGTCCATATGCAAGGACGAAATCAGAAATATGACGGAAGATCTCGGTGAAGGACTTGTGTATTATTCTTGCCTTAGACCATTCCTCCTAGAGTGTAGATATACACACACAAACACACACGTCTCGGTGTAGTGACTTAATTAAAATAAGTTTTATTAGTGCTGATGACACCAGGACAGAAATGCTGCTCAATGACAAATATGCAAAACAGTAAAGTCAATTCCTATAAACAAACAACAAAATCTTTCTACATATTTATATAACATACGCATATATAACATGTATATGTATATATAACATGTTATAGCTGTAACAATCTATATCTATCTACCTAGCTTTATATCCCTGTATGTATATGTGTGTGTGTGTGTGTGTGTGTGTGTGTGTGTGTGTGTGTGTGTGTGTGTGTGTATTTATATTGGGTTGGCCAAAAAGTCCGTTCGAGTTTTTCTGTAAGATGTTACAGAAAAATAGGGACGAAGTTTTTGGTCAACCCAATATATGTGAATTATATGTGTGTCTTATTTTCCCCTCTAGATAAAGCGAAAGGGAGACACCAAAGACTCTCAGAAGTCTGTGAGTCTTACAGAAATCTGATTTGCTGTGTTCATAATATGGGCCATAGACCTTCTCTGAGGAGATGGCATTTAAGCTGAGATTGAAATGATAAAAAGGAGCCAGCCATACAAAGATCCAGGAGAAGAGCAGCCCATGCTGCAGGAAGGGGCAGTGTGAAGACCCTAAGCATGAACAAGTGTAGGGGTTCGAGGACAGAAGGGAGGCCAAGCCAGTGCAACTGGAATGTAAGGAGCCAGCGTGAATGTGGCATGTTGAAACTGAAGGGGAAAGGGGGCCGTTTAGATCATGCTGGGGCTTGCTATGGCTTTTGGATTTTATTCCAAGGGCAGTGAGAAATTAGTGGAGGAGAGAGATGTTATTTGGGTTTGTGTTTTTAAAAAACCACTCTAGCTGCCTTGTGGGAGGCAAGAGTGACCACTGAGAGAAGAGCTGGGAGACCACCGCAAGAGCCCAGATGAGATACCATAGTGATGGCACGACTGTGTTTGTCGAGTAGGACAATGGTTAAGAGCAAGGACGATGGCAACAAAATGATGGAGGTTCACATCTCAGCTCTGTCACTTCCCATCCAAGGGGCTTTGGAGAGCTTATTAAACCTCTGTGAGCCCCACTTTCTTCCTCAAATTAATAAAAACGGGTAATACTAATATTTATTCCATATGATTGCTAGGATAACTCAATGAAAGAAATCATCATACTAAGTGAAGTAAGTCAGACAAATGCCACATGATATCACTTACATGTGGAATCTAAAAAAAATGAGACGAACTTATTTACAGAACAGAAACAGACTCACAGACACAGAAAACAAACTTATGGTTACCACACACTACTATATACAAAATAGATAAAAACAAGTTCCTGTTGCACAGGGAACTATATTCAATATCTTGTAATAGCTTATAATGGAAAAGAATTTGAAAAAGTATGTGTGTGTGTATGTGTGTGTATATATATATATACAGACATATGTTTATATGTATAACTGAATCACTTAGCTGTACACATGAAACTACACAACACTGTAACTCAACTGTATTTCGATAAAAAGAAATACATATAAAACACTTGGAATATATTAAGTGCCCCCAAAATGACAGTGATTATGACCCTTCAAAATCCATTCTACTAAGTGTACCATCATCAACCATGTAGCAGATGCTGTTTATGTCCTGCCCCATATCTCCTGGAGACACCTGAGTTCACCAGCAGGTATAATGGACAGTTTCCAGCACAGTCAACTTCCCACCTTCAGCACCAGCATCTCTCCTCACTTCCTGAAGGGCTTCCTCTGGCATCACAAAGATTTGCTCAACAGCCAGCAGGAATTAAGTACCCAGCCAGAGGCAACCATCAACCAAGGGAGGATGGTAGTTGGTGGATAAATTAACCCGGCTCTCCAACCTCTGTCTGCACATTTCGAGGTACATTCCACGCAGTTTCTTGAGGGGTTTCCAGTGAGACTGAGCATGGGTAACTCACTCACTGACTCACCTTTTGTTGGGTTTCCTCCTGCCCTGTCACTTTTCCCATTTCCTCACATCTGCTTTCTCGGATCACTTCCCAAATCAGCTACTATGACCAAATGCTTGTCTTAGAGTTTGTTTTAGAGGAAACCCAAACTAAGACACATCAGCTCTGTATGTTTAGGCAATCTCACCATACCCTTTTATCTATAAAAGGGGTAACTGGGCTTCCCTGGTGGCTCAGTGGTTGAGAATCCACCTGCCAATGCAGGGGACACGAGTTCAATCCCTGGTCCAGGAAAATCCCACATGCTGAGGAGCAACTAAGCCTGCGTGCTGCAACTACTGAAGCCCACGCACCTAGAGCCCATGCTCTGCAACAAGAGAAGCCACCGCAATGAGAAGCCCGTGCACCACAATGAAGAGTAGCCCCCGCTCGCCACAACTAGAGAAAGCTCACACACAGCAACGAAGACCCAACACAGCCAAAAAAAAAAAAAAAAAAAAGATTTGGTCAAAAAAATTAAAATAAACTGAATACAGAAGCTTATAATGGCTGTTAAAATAAGGCTATGTTAAGCTAATTCAGCTTAAGAATGTAGCAGATTATATGTTCTAAAGATGGTCGCTCAACATCTTCCATCTCCCACATGTGTTTGCACTGGAAGTTTGTCATTCCCCCTTCCGTAGGCAGAATCTGTTTTCCCACCCCTTGAGTCTGGGTGGGTCCTGTGACTGACTTGTCCAATAGATATGATGGAAATGATGTCCCAGTCTTAGGAGAGACATTAACTAGACTTGCAGGGACAACTTCCTGTCCTTTGGAAGATAGCCAATGGGGAAGAAAGGAGAACTTCCTGAGATGTCCGTGCTGTGTGAAGCCCAAGCCATGTGGAATGACCACACACACAGAGAGAGTGGCATACGAGTGAGTGAAGAAGCCATCTTGGAGGTGGGCCCTCCAGCCTCTGCTGCCCCAGCTGATGCCTGGTGGAGCAGAGACAAGTGACCAAGGGAGCCCGCCCTGAATTCCTGCCCCACAAAGTCATGGGCAAAATAAATGGCTGTTCTAAACCACTAACTGTTGGGGGTAGTTTATTACACAACAATAGAGAATTTTAAAGTATTTAGAATTAATAATTTGAAAATTCATAAAATGTTTTCTAGGATTAGACTGACTTCAGGAAGAAATTTGTAGATATGGTTTCCAAAAACGTGATGAAAGTTCTTGTGGGGAAACAGAAACAATGAAAGCAGAATCCTATTTGAAGTCTCACTCTTTTCATTAGCTGCAGAGTAATGAAAAACAGCCACCCTGAATATCCAATTTCCCCCAATACTTTAATTCTTTTCTTAGGCTGGAAGTTTTAACAATTCATCCTTTACTGTAAGTTGAAAAAAATACATAATGATTTTTTTAAACTTTTTCTATTTCTGGGCAGCAGATTTTGAAGGTGAAGCTTTAATCACATGCTAGTCTTATAATCACTGCTGGTTTTCAACTGAAGTATTACAAATTGGGCTTTAGTTCAATTTAAATTGCATGGGCCAAATCCAACCCTTGGTTATTACAGGCAACTCCCATTGAAATCATTAGTAGTTGTACATATGTAACTGAGGAGATAATTTGGCCACATGTGCTTTGTCTCCATGTGTCTCTACACAAGTGCAGGCACAGAGGCTGGGCTACATAGGGGAAACATCTTGCACTATTTGGAATAAGTTATCTTTTTGCCATACTGCATTCATGTCAACATGATGAAAAGAAAATGTAAATGTAAGGACAAGCAGCATTTCCTGCTGTAGCTTTCAATGTCCTGGTGGTTCCTGGCAACACTGACTCTATAAGCGGTTGCTGCTCCCATCAGTAACCATGGGAAGGGTCCTTTCTGTTCCCCTCCTCCCTCGCCCGCTCCTGGGAGACCCTGCTCCATTTACAGCTGATTGGAAGGGAAGTGCCTCAATGTCAGGTTTTGGCTCCAGCTCTGCCGTGGACAACTGCAAAAGGTTCACTTTTGACCAAACAAATGTCCAATGCACACGTAATCCAAACCGCCGGCCAGATGACATTTTTTACAGAAGGTCCTGGGGGGATACACTTGGTTCATTCAACAGTCAACAAACTTCTTTGAGCATCTAGAACAGTGGTTCTTAATCTTCAGCATGCTTCAGAGAATTCACTTCTCTCAGTCCCCAGAAAATGCTAATGCTGCTGGCCCAGGGACCGTACTCTGAGAACCACTGTGGTAGAATTTGGGTAACACTGTAGACATAGTGTCAAATAAGGTATGGTCATGAATGTACAATGCTGGATTCTAGCAGGGAAGATAAAAACGCAAATCAACAATTGTGGTATGGTCTGATGAGTGCTACCACAGAGAAAATGCGGGCCTCCTGGTAACACATGACCTGATTTCGGTTAAGAGGGAGAGGACAGCATAAAATATTTAGTGATAAGAGAAACCAGCCATAGTGACCTTTGGTTTGTGCTTGTCAGCCAGTACCCCCTTTTCCTTCTGTATCAAAAGAGCTGTTTCCCTTTTGGAAACTGACTGTGCCTGGCTTACTACAGCCTTGTCAGTATCTGCTATCAATCACATGGCCTTACTTCTCTGCCACGGGGGACCACGTGATCCAGGCTGGCCAATCACAGCCCTTTTCTTGGGATTGACAATGAGACTGGGAGAGAGAAAGAATCTTTCTCCTTCTGAGATTCCCCAGCAATAAAGGACCATGTATGTCTGGAGCTCCTGGAACCATCTTTAGCACCATGTGGACAGAGCCAATCTGAGAATAAAGCTGCAGCAGATGTTTTTGCAAAGATGACCACAAAAATGTCACCCATCCCACATGATCTTCTTTGACATGCCTCCTATGAAAGAGTGGGGTCTATGTTTCCTCCTCTTCAATCTGGAAAACGGCAGAAGTGACACTGAAACTAAGACATAAAAGGCAAACCAGGATGATCTGATCCTCTTAGGATGCTTGCTCATGGAACCCAGCTATCATGCTGTGAGGAAGCCCAAGCAGCCACAGGAAGAGGATACGTGTCAGTGTTCTGGCCGACAGCTCCAGCTGAGGCCTGGGCCAACTGCTACCATCAATCACAATTCATGAGAGTAAATGAGCCCGCAGACAATTCTGGCCCCCAGTCACCGCTCAGCTTCTTTTCAGCTGAGGCCTCAGACATTGTGTAGCAGAGAAAAGCCCTCCCTGTGCCCTCTCTGATTCCTGACCCACAGAATACCATGAATGTATTGGGAGGTTTAGGGTGGTTTGTTTTGTGACAAGAGGAACTGGAACAGAAACCAGGCCAGAAGTAAACAAAGCTGAGACATGGAAGAGAAAAAGAGAGGGGGGAGAGAGAGAGAGAGAGAATGAACTTCAACTTCAACTTCACTTGAACCCCCTAGCTTAAACCTTGCCTGAATTAAGATGGACCTGATCTCAGCCATCCTAATTACATGAACTAATAAATCCTTACTTTTACCTAAGTTATTTTAAATTTGGGTTTCTGTCAACTCCAACCTAAACAGTCTGAGTACAACAACCTTTAACTATCATGCAGCAAAGGAAAATTAATAAAGGAATAGGAGACACAAAATATTGAGAGTTTGGTACTTGATGTCTCTTAGGATGTTATCAAAGATACTGTAATATCTTAAAATCCCTCAGAAAAGAAAATCATTAAGACAAGAGAAAAATAAATATTAGAATCAGAAAAATGTCAGGTATAGGTAAACATCTAAATCAGGCACATCTACAAATAAACCTGGACCCTGTACTAGAATGGCTGGCCTCTTACCATAGATCCATGTTGTGTGATCCAGTCACATCTTTTGTATCTCAGTCAAACTACTGAATAAACAATAATACAAAGGATGGGATGCTTCTGAGAAAGAGCTACAAAAAAATCGAGGACAGAAAGTTTGTGAGCAAAAACGAAATAGGGCAAGGGAATTATTAAATGGACGGATAGCAAAGCAAGATTTGAGAAGTAATTACTTCCTAAGGAGTAATCTTTCCCACTTCATCCTTCTTCCTCCAGGTGCTTGCTGAGCCTAAAATATTTGAGGGTTTTTTTTTCCTTTTGAGTGTGATTATTTATTCCCAACCATAATTAACTAAGAAAGAAATACACCCAAACAAAAAGAAAGAATTTTAATTTCTTTGAGATTTTTGGCATCATGATATCATTCTTCTACAGGTACCCTGAGAAATAGGCAAGGAAATTATTTTTAAAGTTTACAAATGAAGATAGAAGATCTACAATGATTCTTTTCTCTATATTATGGAAAACACAAGGCTGTCAGTCTTCCTCAACATACAGTGTTAATTATTGTCATTAGTCAAAGAAAAATGCTCTGTTTCACAGTGAATTGGGCTTAAAGGACTGACTTAGTTCTCCACAAGTACAGGGTACTAGAAAGAACACCAAACTTGGAGTCATGGTACCTCCACGCAATAACAGATACATTGCTTTGGACAAATCATTTAACTTCTGAGGCAAAATGTCTTCATATGCAAAATCCTTCATTCCACCCATATGGATGCTTTGAGTCTCAAAACAAGTCATGTGAAATTTCTTTACCAACTCTAAGTGCTACATGCTGTGAAGGGCTATTCAAGTTCAACTAATACAAGGTAGGTCAAACATATTTAGATTAGGTGACCCTTAACACTGCCCACATCTGTATAACTGCTAACCTTCATCAACGGAAGAAGTATTTTAAGGTATATATTATATAAATTCCTATACCTAAAAGTCAACTTTAACAAAAATCCGAAAATAAGCTCTTGGCAGCATTAGTTCTTAGAGTCCTGACAGCATGGGAAGCACCTGGCCCAGAGTTGGAGACCCCATTAGATTTTAAGAGTTGAAGAATGAAGAACTACTGGGAAAGTTATACCACGCTAAAAGAGCCCAGTAATTACACTATTTTAGCCTGTTTCATCTGCAAATTATAGATATGATTGGAAATCTCTTTTTATGGCTAAAGGCACATATCTGATACAAGTGATTTGATAGAACAATTAGTGGATGTTAATTGATTGGGCAAGCAGGGTCAATAAGGAGCTTTCTCCTAAAATATGTTTGCCTTAGTTAATAAAGGAACATTGTAAGCATCAACCCAAGGGCTGGTGGCTAAGCTGGTTACACATGGAAGAACAGGAAGTGAACTAGGAGTTCTGGCTGCTTTCCCTTCTTTGAAACTAACATCCAGGAAGTGGTCAATTTTCCCAGTTATGACGATCATGACAAGACAGGACTTCCCATGATATTGATGACGCCTCTTATTTACTCCATAGGCAGCACAGGAGTCTAAGTTCCGTCGTGCTACCTTCCTCTTTCTGGAGCCACCCAAAGGACAGGGCTGTGTGTCAGGGGGAAAGTCTAGAGACAAAGGTCAAAATGGCCATTTGCCTCAATAGAGAACTTTTTTAATTAATTAAATTCCTACCTTAACTCTCCATTTACCTTTCTCAGTATACTCATAACACAGTCTACCATGATCCAGGCATTCAAGATATTTCATAGAATTATCAGATAGCCTCAACAAAACTTCCAAATGTCACACAACCCATCTCCTGTGGGCTGAATTATGCCCCCAAATATTCATATGTTTAAGTTCTAACCCCCAGTACCTCAGAATGTGACTGTATTTAGAGATAGGGTCTTTAAAGAGTTAATTAAGCTAAAATGAGGTCATTAAGGTGGGCTCTAGTCCAATATGACTGGTACCTTTACAAGAAGAGGTGATCAGGACACAGACACACACAGAGGAAAAACCATGTGAAGACACAGAGAAAAGACAGCCATCTATTGGACAAGGAGAGAAGTCTCAGAAGACCTAACCCAGCCAACACTTTGATCTTGGACTTCTAGCCTCCAGAATTGTGAAAAAATAAATATCTGTCATTTAAGTCCCCCAGACTGTGGTACTTCATTATGGCAGCCCTAGCAAACTATTGCACTATCCATTTGCTTTTAGCCCAAACAATGATCTAATGGCTCAGCTGTTTTACAGATTTCTAGAGATAAAAATCCCATATTATTCCATAAGAAATACTTCTTAAAGACTGGCCCATTTCTATGCTCACATAGATGCTTTTTATAGTCACCACGTTAATTTGATCAAGGTAGAAACCTGTTACACTCTCCTCCCCACATCCTACTCCTCCATCACTTTTCTCCTTGTTTTCAGCTTGAAAAGCATAGCCTGACCTGCTTTCCAAACAATTAAACTCTCTGTTTCCCTCTTCTAATTATGTTTCCATATGAGTGAAGACTCAAGTAAATTCAAATCAATCCTCAATATGTCAGTTGAGAATTCGACTCTGAAAGGAACTCTAAGATGAAGTTCAGTTTCAAATCTTAGTTTGGCTTTTCAACCTAACACCTACAAGCTAACATTTAGACTCAACATTGAGCATACACATCTAACTTATTCAAGATAGGTACATCACTTCCATTCTGATTTTTATCTTCTCATTCCATTGACTCCATAGTCAAAGAGCTGAGAAAAATGCCTTCCCTCCATTCCTCCAGAGGAGAGAAATTAATTTTCCAGTCATGTAAATAGACACAGGTTTATGGCTTTCTGACTTCTAAGTCACAGATCAGAAAACAGACTAAGGATGCTATAAACCGTTATGATTATCGTTGTTGTTTAGATGTTTAGGAAATGCATTTAATTTTGTCCTTCATCTACTTCAAGCAGGGAAAATCAAAAATTCTATTTGTAATAATATGATATTTACCTCAGCTGAGTTTATTAGAATGTACATTCAACAAATTTTGTCCAGTAATTGCAATCAAATTACCTCCGATTGTGACTGAGGGCATGCAACATTTTCTCAGATTTCAGCATCCTGGTGGCAGGTGTCTTCGACTCTTGACTATTCCATGGATTTTAAAGGTAAATTAGATTAAATCATCAGTTACAGCTCTAAGTTTATTTTATCTTTCCTTGTTGAATTAAAGTCATCACCATATTTTTGTACCCTAATATGAGGTCCTTTCTTTTCCTGCTTACTTTATGGGATGTGGTGTTTGTTATTAGCATGTTGTATTTCAAATACTTCGTTCAGCCTTTAGAATCTTACAAAGGAAAAAAGAAGCCTATAATCCATTAAGGAATCCATTTCTAAAAAACACCACCATTGCATCAAAGAAATTTGCTACATTTGTTTGGAAAAGTTCTAACTACAATGCAGTCATCTTTTCTGACAAGAAGTCAGAAAACTTTGATAGTTATAAACATCGGTAGCTATTAAACCAAAGCAGACAGTGAGAGGTCTGTGGTGTACTAAGGGAACAATTTCCTCTTTGTGTGTTTTTGTTTATTACTGACCATGGGATAAATGATTCAATCCTTCTCCACACTATTACAGAGTTAATACATACTTATTCTCAGAAAGATAAATCTGTACTTTGTTTAGTTCTAGGTATGATATGTCTGTTGAGAATTAAAAATATGTTGGCACTCTTTGGGAAGAAACAAAGAAAGAGTGTTTACTGTGACTTTTAGCCTCATATTTCCTTTTGCCAATCGCCAACTGGGTCATTCTTCTGCAGCATCGCCCAGGTAGGACCGAAAGCTTTGCGCAAGTACCCTTTGCTAATTAACAGCTCCTTCTCTTCTGTTTCTTCCGGCATTTTTTCCTAATGTGCATCGATGAAGGCTCCTCTTGTCACTGGCTGCTTTCTGGCAAAAGCTACTGCCACATGGCCCCACTTCAACTTGTAAAAATGGGTGGTTTAAAAGTCTGTAAAGTACTGAAATCTTCAGAAAAATGAGAGATTCATGTTAGAAATTTTTACTACTGTCTTGCACAGTAGCTGCCACAGTCGAAGAAATTTATGACTGCAATAGCTTCCACTGTGTGGAAAGGAATCCATCAACGGCTCTTAACTTTACATGATGACAGATATTAACATTAATAAAAATTGTGATAGTCTGTTATCAACAAAGCAAGTATATCACCAAAATTATATTCAAGTTAAAGATAAGCCATTATCTCTATGAACTTGGTTAAATCACTTCTCTTCCATAAACCTCTATTACTTAATCTCTCTAAAGTTCATTTCCAGCATAGAATGTTAAGAGTCTATGGCCTATAGAGGAATTTTACATTTCTACACATAAACATCGCTGTTGGTATTTTAATTCTGGAATCTATCTTCTCTTTCCTTGGAAGGTAGGAGGTGCAAGCAGATCTGATCAAAATTAGTCACTGCCCAAGAACAAAGAAACAACCAGATGTGTAGCAGGGTCTGCCCTGCCAGAGTTCTTAAACTGAGACCTTATAATGAAAGGCAACCCTTAGAATGGTTTAATGCACATACCATACGCACAAGCATATAACCAAAATTTACCAAGCATTCAAATTAAGCATATACAACTCATTACAAATCTCTTATACAACCATATCTACAAATAAACTATGCATATGTGAGTTTCATTTAGATTACCCATACTTCCCCCAACTCAGAATTAGAAACAGAGTTGATACGGGTCTTTGTTCATCTCTCTGCTGTGCTCACAGGAGTCCAGCTAGTTGAATGTCAGATTCAGTCACTGAGCACTTCTTTGTGCTTAAGACACAAGCATTTCTTTCGACAAGCCAGTTTAACAAATACGTGAGTTAACAGAACCGCAAACAGCAATGATGTGGACCTGACCTCTCATTTATAAAATTGTTCGGCCTGTGAGATATGCAAAACACTTAAATTTGGGAAACATGAGTCATTCTCACAGATGCAAATTACAGACTAATTTAGAATAGCCTGGAATTTGGTGGGCCAGCAGCTAATGCTACCGAGTTTGCAACACCCTTTCTAGATTCTGGCTTTCTTTCAATGCTAACCTCCTCAGCTCTCACCCACAGTGGGAAAGGCTGTTTAGTTAACCTCTCAGGAAACTCAGGTGTTGCCTTTGGTGGGGAAGGGCTATCCAGAAGATAATCCTCCCCCAGGAATCAAATTTTCCATCACTAGCACCTCCTAATTCCTGGCAGCAGTTCCTTCTAATAAGTTATTTTAAGCCTGAATATTGAGAATTAGTGCTGCCAATATCCTAAGCACGTCTGACACAGCCCACCCTGGAGGTTACCTGGAGCTTGGTAGACCCTTCTTGAATGTACCAGCAGCCTCTTACTTCAAACACCTACATCCATCTGTCAGAGTGTTCTGTCTGACCAAAGGAGAGCACACAGGGCAGGCTGGAAACGTCAGGAGTTAACACCCAGTTAACTACAAGCCTCAAGCCCCCAGGGATGTGAGTGGGTAAATACCCCAACCTTCGCACCTCATTAGTTGGATAATCCTGAGGTATTTCCCCAGCTCTCATAGGGTCACCAGGGGGGGTTGGATCTGTCTCCCACAGCAGTCGTCCAATAATTAACAGACTCCCGTGTTTTCCTCTCCTCTCTGTCTCACTTTCCAACTCCCTCTCAGTGCCTCCTGAGATCACCTCCTGAGTTAATTTTGTTTCCAAATCTTTGTCTGAGATCTGCTGTGGGGTGGTTCAAGATAAGCAAAGAACAAAGATAAAACTCTAATTGATTATGGAATTATCAGAATTCAAGCAGAGGGAGGGAAGAAGAAGAAGGAGTCTGTTCCAGAACCCCAGTTGCTAAGTTAGGAGAGGGGAAAGTGGCCATTGGCAGTAAACATTTAGGCATGGTCAAACACACACGTGTGAGCACCACCAAGAAGCGAAAGAAATGGACCTTCCTACCACTTAATCAGGTGATCAAGGATCAGGACTGATGGATTTGAAGTAATTGCAGGAGAAGGTTGGTCAACCACAGATGGGCCAGTTCTGAGCAGATGAGCCAGGCAGGAAAAAAGCCAGAGGCAGAAGCTAATTTAGATGAGTTAATAGATCGGCTTAAGTCTACATGTCAGAAACTAATGACACTTCCAGGGAATTACAGTAGAATCTTAGCTGAAAATGGGGTCATAAAACTGGATTTTCCCTGGAAAGTCAAGCTGCACCAGAGAAACTGGATGCCTGATTCTACTTTGTCAGTGAGATGAAGCCAAGTTTCATGATTGCCCCTCTACCCAATGGGGCACGGTGGCTTCTAGGTTTAAGGAGTAGATTTAGAATCTCCGTCTCCCGATTTCTAAGTTAACGTATCTTGTTAACTTACCAGTAAATATTTGAGTCCTTTAAAATGAAAACACACACACACACACACACAGAGAGAGAGAGAGAGAGAGAGAGAGAGATACTCCTGTCATATCTTAGGTACCTAGGCACATATTTGATGATTGAATAAAATGAAATGAACAAGAAACAAGACCACTAGTGTGCATTTTCAAATCTCATTCATGTAAAAAAAAAAAAATTGGCTTTTACTGCTGTAAGACTACTCTTATGTTTCTGTTATTGTTGAGTTTTGAAGATAATAAAATAAAGATCCTAATTCCAAAAGAGTGGAATCAACACATCAACTCTGCCGATTACATCATGGGTTTATTTCATCTTCCCAAGGCTTGCATTCTTTCTATTGAGTTTGATGTGCCAGGTCCCAAAATTGGGAATTGCATCAAGACAAATATTTTTTAAATAAAGTAAGTATTGTTGGTTTCAAGTATGATTGTCTCAAATATAAACAACTACACAAATTCGAAACATGTTGGATGAAATGGTAGAAGGAAAACAGAGGAAGAAGCAAAGTAAAAATAGAAGCCATGCACATAAGGGTATAGTGGATGAAGCAGAGGTTTTATTCTGGAATTGTACGAAGCCAGTGAAAAAGATACCATTTGGAACATAGTGTTGTGCAATTCTAGCCAATGTTAGAGGCAATCAAAATGTTTCAGGGGGGCTGAAATGTTTGAAACATGAGGACAAGTGTTGGCCCATTCAATACCTTAGAGAAAAGAAAACTATGGGAAAATTTTTTCCAAGGGTATATGCATGAGCCAAATTCTTCACTCACATACTTGTACGTGGGACTTAATTGTGCACTTGGATATTTGTGGCAACCCTGCATTCTGCAAACTTAGTGCTTGTGTGAAACAGGAGTTAAGCATATGGCAAACTTCAGCTTGCATGGCAATGCAATAGCTTCTGTTAGAATTAAACTGCTCATTAGTATACAATGGAACTTTTTAAAAGGAAAACAACATTAATGACTATGAGCCATTTGTAAGCTATTTTAAAAGCCATAATTCAAAATACGATTGAACATAAAGCAGACATGGGTGTAATCCACCACCTCCGTATATCAAGGTCCTCTACTAGAACCAGCCCACCTTAATCTCAGAAAATATAAACCCAATTTAGCAGCCTGTGACATGTTTCTGAGAGGCGCACCAGAGACATATGGGGAGACCCTACAACTCATAGCTATATCACCAGCCATCTTCCAGGTGGAGAGAGGAAGAGGAACTGCCTGGCGAGGTGATACTCTCAGCTTCCTACACCTTCCTAAGAAGTATTCAATAAATGCTTCCCAACCATTAGAAGAACAGCTCATCCTTATGCTACAAATCATGTTTTCTTCCTCATGTTTATACAGCCATAATCTTCAAACCACAGAACAGAGAAACAAGCTCTCACTTTAAAATCCAAAGGTTTTGAAAAGAAAGCAAACCACTTCTGTGAACAGAACAAATGCAGTCACTGAACTTTCAGTATTACAATTTCCTAAATGGGTGGTTGTGGTGTTTCAAGCTACTGCACACCCATGGTCTCCTTCCTCTTCTTCATGTTTCACTGTACTTGACATTAACCTATAAAAACACATGTATCTGCTTGCGGGAGTTCCTTGGATCTTCCAGGTCTGTTCTTTCTTGGCAAAAATTTGATTTGACAACTATGGAGTATGCAGCAAGTGCTGGGCGGAAAAACTTAGAAGGGGAAAGCAATTAGCTTTAGCCCAAGTTCATTTGGGCTGGTATGGAACATAACGATAAAGGACAAGATGTTGAGAGAGAGAGAGAGAGGGGTTAGATTTGAAATGAAACCTAAAGAGACAACTGAAATATATTAAGGATGGAGGTTTTCACCTGTCTTTCTTTCTTTTTTTTTTTTTAACAACAGAATATAAAAGTACAGAGCATGATGCCATTCAACAGAAACATACCCCACACAGAGCGTACCAGGGAAATCACTTCATTTGGTGGAACCTCTGCCTGACTATAAATGGACAGAGTGTGAAATCAGAACAGAAGTCTGGGTCAAGGTGCTTACAGAAGGGTAGACGGGGAAAAGACAACTGTCCACTGGAGAACAATAAAACAAAACACTCTTAACTTCAGAAACCAAAGAAGAAACACACATCTACTAAGAACATGGTCCACAGAACCCTGTAGCCAGAGGAAAAAAATTACCAAAGGAGTGCTAAGCTACTATAAAAGCCACGGAAAAGTTAGGTTATTTACTCAAGAAAAGAAGCTCAAGAGGGTCCACAGAAAATGCAGCGGGAACCAAGAAAGTCATTTCACATAAGCAGTAGCAATAAAATTTTAATACCCTAATTAATGGGGAAAAGAAGAAAATTATCAGTCAGCCAAGAAAAAGAATAGCTCTGCATATCTTCAGCTATTGGATTTTTGCATTCTTAAATACACGTCTGTGGTCTGTGATTCGCAAGTCCTTTTGTGAGCGTGAAAACTGACCTCCACTAACTTCTCACTAAGCCACTTTTCTCCTACCAAAATGTGGATAAGGTCTTTACTATCCTGACTCAGCTGCCGCACTCCATAGCATCATGGTATCATTGTTTACTGTGAGGTTCTTAAAGCTCTCTGATGGCTTAGTGGGCATTTTCCTTATTGCAAATAGGCCCTTCCTCTGGACTGTCAGGAGGGGAAGGAGTGAAGAAAGGAGTGAAGAAAGGAGTGAATCATTTGTCTGGGCTTTTAACTTAATCACAAAGGGAAGAACCTGGGAATAAAATGAGAGCCCCAAAAGGTATACTTCAACTTTGTCTGCAGAGTTTCATTTCAGTAAATAATATAATTTTAAAAGACTCAGCAAATGTGATTAAATATTAAGAAGTGTCAATGCTGGGTGGTGGAAACACCCATGTTTTGTAAATTATTATTCCCTTTATTTTTCTAAATACTCAGAAATTTTAAAGAAAAATTAGTCAAAAGTAAAATAAGGTTAATGGGAGATTTGTATAGTGCAAAGTTTAACAAAGAATGTCTGTGGTCTTATACTAACAAGAATTACAAAGTCTAAAAGAGAAATGCACAAAATTGCCTGATCTGTTATTCCAGTGAGCTTCAACCCCAGCTAAAAATTACCATTATGTGGGGGAAATTTTTATAAACTACTGCTCCTGTTCAATGTTCACCTCAGACCGAGGAAAAGTAAGAATCAGTGAGTGTACGGCCCATGCATCTGTATTTTTAAAAGCTTCTCTAATGGTTCTGAATGTGTAGCCAGCACAGAGGACAACTCGTATCTCTTGGGACATTATTCTCTGTTCATCTGAGATGAAATCAGAAGGAGTGTGACAACAAAAAGAGCACTAGAGTATAAACCAAGAAATCCAAGTTCTAGACCCAATTTTGTTACAAGCTATGTAACCTTAAACAATTCCTTTAATCTCTTTGGAATCCATTTCCCTTTTCTGGACCATGAACGTACTGTACTACATAAATAAAAAGGTTTGTTTCTTTTCCAAGATTCTATTAATTAAATGTAAAAAGGAGAAAACTATTAGCACTGAGGTATTAACTGGAAATGTTTTCTACAACAGTATTTTCAATAGAATAATTGAGTGTGTGATCCTCATTGCAGCTAACTTGTATTTGCCTTGCTTAATTTATGAAAGATTCCTACACATGGCTAACTCTGGAGGATCTTTTTAAGCCACTGTTGGAAGACGGGATTCCATCTTTTCATTACCATGAATCAATGGACGCATGATTCAGCTGTGAATAAAGCTGCCTAACCGTGCTTAGTGGAAGTGCTTGCCTTCTATCAAATTAAAATGGATCTGGCATTTTCAAATGACAAAAGTAAAGGAATACTCTGCAGAGGGTTGAGGGAGAGCTAGAGGGGCCCTGGGAGTTATAATGGAATACCTTTTTCCATCTCCTCACTTTCAGTCTGTATGTGTCTCTAGATCTGAACTGAGTCTCTTGTAGACAGCATATATATGGGCCTTGGTTTTTTATCCATTCAGCCACTCTGTGTTTTGGTTGCAGCATTTAATCCGTTTACATTTAAGGAACTGATAATTATCGATCTGTATGTTCTTATTGCCATTGTGATAATTGTTTTGGATTTGTTTTTGTAGGTCTTTTGTTCCTCTTTTTTCTTCTTTTGTTCTCTTCTCTTGTGATATGATGACTATCTTTATTGTTATGTTTGGATTCCTTTTCCTTTTTTGCTTGTATATCTATTACAGATTTTTGGTTTCTGATTACCATGAGGTTTGTGTACAGCAATCTATATATATATATATACATATAATTGTTTTAAGTTGTTGATCTCTTAATTTCAAATGCATTTTAAAAACACTGCCTTTGTACTCTCACCTCCTCGCAATTGCTGTTTTGGATATTATATTTTACATCTAATTGTTTTGTCTATCCCTTAACTAACTGATTAATATGAATTTGATGATTTTACTACTTTTGTCTTTTAACTTCTCTACTGGCTTTGTTTGTGGATGATTTCCTGCCTTTAATATGTGTTTGCCTTTACTGGTGAGCTTTTTCACTTCATAATTTTCTTGTTTCTAGTAATGGCATTTCTTTTTCACCTAGAGGAGTTCCTTTAACATTTGTTGTAAAGCTGGTTTGGTGGTGCTGCACTCTTTTAGCTTTTGCTTGTCTGTAAAGCTTTTGATTTCTCCATCGAATCTGAATGAGAGCCTTGCTGGGTAGAGTATTCTTGATTGCAGGTTTTTCCCTTTCATTATTTTAAATATATTGTGATACTCCCTTCTGGCCTGCAGAGTTACTGCTGAAAAATCAGCTGATAGCTTTATAGGAGTTCCTTTGTATGTGATTTGTTGCTTTTCCTTTGCTGCTTTTAATAGTCTTTCTTATCTTTAAATTTAAAATTTGTATGGAAACACAAAAGACATCGAATAGCCAAAGCAATCTTGAGAAAGAAGAACAGAGCTGGAAGAATCACACTCCCTAGCTTCAGACTATACTACAAAGCTACAGCAATCAAGACATTATGGTACTGGCACAAAAACAGACACACAGATCAATGGAACAGGATAGAGAGCCCAGAAATAAACCCACACACTTATGGTCAATTAATCTATGATGAAGGAGGCAAGAATATACAATGGAGAAAAGACAGTCTCTTCAATAAGTGGTGCACAGAAAACTGGACAGCTACATGTAAAAGAATGAAATTAGAATATTTTTTAACACCATATACAAAAATAAACTCAAAATGGATTGAAGACCTAAATGTAAAACCGGATACTATAAAACTCCTAGAGGAAAACATAGGTAGAACACTCTTTGACATAAATTGCAGCAACATTTTTTGGATCTGTCTCCTAAAGTAAAGAAAATAAAAGCAAAAATAAACAAATGGGGAGTTTTGTTCAAGATGACGGAGTAGAATGACCTTTTTGCTAGAGCAACAGAATCACAACTAACTGCTGAACAATCACCGACAGGAAGACACTGGAACTCACCGAAAAACACACTCCACGTGCAAAGACAAAGGAGAAGCCACAATGAGACAGTAGGAGGGGCACAATCACAATAAAATCAAATCTCATTACCACTGGGTGGGTGACTAAACAACTGGAGAACAATTATATCACAGAGGTCCACCCACTGGAGTGAAAGCTCTGAGCCCCACGTCAGGCTTCCCAACCTGGGGGTCTGGCAATGGGAGGAGGAATTCCCAGAGAATCAGACTTTAAAGGCTAGCAGGATTTGATTGCAGAACTTCTACAGGACTGGGGGAAACGAGACTCCAATCTTGGAAGGCACACACAAATTAGTGTGCGCATCAGGACCCAGGGGAGGAGCAGTGACCCCATAGGAGACTGAACCAGACCTACCTGCTAGTGTTGGAGGGTCTCTGTGGGGGCTGGCTGTGGCTCACCAGCCACAGGACAAGGACAAGGACAAGGACACTGGCAGCAGAAGCTCTGGGAAGTACTCCTTGGCATGAGCCCTCCCAGAGTCTGCCATTAGCCCCACCAAAGAGCATGTAGCCTCCAGTGCTGGGTCACCTCAGGCCAAACAACCAAAAGGGAAGTAACTCAGCCCCACCCATCAGCAGACAAGCTGATTAAAGTTTTACTGAGCTCTGTCCACCAGAGCAACAGCCAGCTCTACCCACCACCACTCCCTGCCATCAGGAAACTTGCACAAGCCTCTTAGATAGCCTCATCCACCAGAGGGCAGACAACAGAAGCAAGAAGAACTATAATCCGGCAGCCTATGGAATGAAAACCACATTCACAGAAAGACAGACAAAATGAAAAGGTAGAGGACTCTGTGCCAGATGAAGGAACAAGATAAAATCCAAGAAAAACAACTAAATGAAGCGGAGATAGGCAACCTTCCAGAAAAAGAGTTCAGAATAATGATAGTGAAGATGATCCAGGACCTCGGATAAAGAATGGAGGCAAAGATGGAGAAAATGCAAGAAATGTTTAACAAAAACCTAGAAGAATTAAAGAACAAACAAACAGAGATGAACAATACAATAACTGAAATGAAACATACACTAGAAGGAATCAATAGCAGAATAACTGAGGCAGAAGAACGGATAAATGACCTGGAAGACAGAATGGTGGAATTCACTGCCACAGAACAAAATAAAGAAAAAGGAATGAAAAGATATGAAGACAGCCTAAGAGAACTCTGGGACAACATTCACATTATAGGGGTCCCAGAAGGAGAAGAGAGAGAAAAAGGACCTAAGAAAATATTTGAAGAGATTATATTTGAAAACTTCCCTAACATGGGAAAGCAAATAGCTACTCAAGTCCAGGAAGCTCAGAGAGTCACAGGCAGGATAAACCCAAGGAGAAACATGTCAAGACACATAGTTATCAAACTGACAAAAATTAAAGACAAAGAAAACTTATTAAAAGCAACAAGGGAAAAATGACAAATAACATACAAGGGAACTCCCATAAGGTTAACAGCTGATTTCTCAGCAGAAACTCAACAAGCCAAAAGGAAGTGGCACGATATATTTAAAGTGATGAAAAGGAAGAACCTGCAACCAAGATTACTCTACCCAGCAAGGATCTCATTTAGATTCAATGGAGAAATCAAAAGCTTTATAGACAAGCAAAAGCTAAGAGAATTCAGCACCACCAAACCAGCTCTACAACAAATGCTAAAGGAACTTCTCTAAGTGGGAAACACAAGAGAAGAAAAGGACCTACAAAAACAAACCCATAACAATTAAGAAAATGGTAATAGGTACATACATATCGATAATTACCTTAAACATGAATGGATTAAATGCTCTAACCAAAAGACACAGGCTTGCTGAATGGATAAAAAACAAGACCCATAACAATTAAGAAAATGGTAATAGGTACATACATATCGATAATTACCTTAAACATGAATGGATTAAATGCTCTAACCAAAAGACACAGGCTTGCTGAATGGATACAAAAACAAGACCCATCTATATACTGTCTATAAGAGACCCACTTTAGACCTAGGGATACATACAGACTGAAAGTGACAGGATGGAAAAAGATATTCCATGCAAATGGAAATCAAAAGAAAGCTGGAGTAGCAATACTTAGATAAAATAGAGTTTAAAATAAAGAATGTTACAAGAGACAAGGAAGGACACTACATAATGATCAAGGGATCAATCCAAGAAGAAGATATAACAATTTTAAATATATATACACCCAACATACAAGCACCTCAATACCTACGGCAAATGCTAAGAGCTATAAAAGAGGAAATCGACAGTAACACAATAATAGTGGGCAGCTTTAACATCTCACTTACACCAATGAACAGATCATCCAGACTGAAAATTAATAAGGAAACACAAGCTTTAAATGACACAATGGACCAGATAGATTCAATTCATATTTATAGGACATTCCATCCAAAAACAGCAGATTACACTTTCTTCGCAAGGGCACATGTAACATTCTCCAGGATAGATCATATCTTGGGTCACAAATCAAGCCTTGGTAAATTTAAGAAAACTGAAATCATATCAAGCGTCTTTTCCGACCACAACACTATGAGATTAGAAATCAATTACAGGGGGAAAAAACGTAAAAAACACAAACACATGGAGGCTAAACTATACGTTACTAAATAACCAAGAGATCACTGAAGAAGTCAAAGAGGAAATCAAAAAATACCTAGAGACAAATGACAACGAAAATATGACCATCCAAAACGTATGGGATGGGGCTTCTGTGGTGGCGCAGTGATTAAGAATCCACCTGTCAATGCAGAGGACATGGGTTCAAGCCCTGGTCCGGGAAGATCCCACATGCTGTGAAGCAACAAGAGAAGCCACCGCAATGAGAAGCCCATGCACCACAACAAAGAGTAGCCCCCACCTGCCACAACTAGAGAAAGCCCACCTGCAGCAACGAAGACCTAACAGAGTCAAAAATAAATAAATAATAAATTTTAAAAACCTATGTGATGCAGCAAAAACAGTTCTAAGAGGGAAGTTTATAGCAACACCATCCTACCTCAAGAAACAAGAAAAAATCTCAAAATTAACAATCTAAAGTTACACCCAAAGAAACTAGAGAAAGAAAAACAAACAAAACCCAAAGTTAGTAGAAGGAAAGAAATAATAAAGATCAGAGCAGAAATAAACGAAATAGAAAAAAAGAAAATAATAAAGATCAACAAAACTAAAAGCTGGTTCTTTGAGAAGATAAACAAAATTGATAAACCTTTAGCCAGACTCATCAAGAAAAAGGGGGAGAGGACTCAAATCAATAAAATGACAAATGAAAAAGAAGAAGTTACAATGGACAGCGCAGAAATACAAAGCATCAAAAGAGACTACTACAAGCAACTCTACACCAATAAAATGGATAACCTGGAAGAAATGGACAAATTCTTAGAAAGGTATAACCTTCCAAGACTGAACCAGGAAGAAGCAGAAAATATGAACAGACAAATGACAAAAATGACATTGAAACTGTGATTAAAAATCTTGCAACAAACAAAAGTCCAGGACCAGATGGCTTCATGGGTGAATTCTATCAAATATTTAGAGAAGAGCCAACACCCATCCTTCTCAAACGCTTCCAAAAAAATGCAGAGGAAGGAACACTCCCAAACTCATTCTACAAGGCCACCATCACCCTGATACCAAAACCAGACAAAGATACTACAAAAAAAGAAAATTACATACCAATATCACTGATGAATATAGATGTAAAAATTCTCAACAATATACTAGCAAACAGATGCAGAAAAAGCTTCTGACAAAATTCAACACCCATTTATGATAAAAACTCTCCAGAAAGTGGGCAAAGAGGGAACCCACCTCAACATAATAAAGGCCATAAATGACAAACCCACAGCAAACATCATTCTCAATGGTGAAAAACTGAAAACATTTCCTCTAAGATCAGGAACAAGACAAGGAGGTCCACACTCACCACTATTATTCAGCATAGTTCTGGAAGTCCTAGTCTCGGCAATCAGAGAAGGAAAAGAAATAAAAGGAATCCAACCTGGAAAAGAAGAAGTAAAACTGTCACTGTTTGCCAATGACATGATACTATACATAGAAATCCTAAAGATGCCACCAGAAAACTACTAGAACTAATCAATGAATTTGGTAAAGTTGTAGGATACAAAATTAATGCACAGAAACTTCTTGCATTCCTATACACTAACAATGAAACATCAGAAAGAGAAAGTAAGGAAACAATCCCATTCACCATTGCAACAAGAAGATTAAAATACCTTGGAATAAACCTACCTAAGCAGGTAAAAAAAAACTGTACTCAGAAAATTCAAAGACACTGATGAAAGAAATCAAAGATGACACAAAAGGAGAGATATACCATGTTCTTGGATTGGAGGAATTAATATTGTGAAAAAGACTATACTCCCCAAAGCAATCTACAGGTTCAATGCAATCCCTATCAAACTACCAATGGCATTTTTCACAGAACTAGAACAAAATATTTCACAATTTGTATGGAAAAACAAAAGACCCCGAATAGCCAAAGCAATCTTGAGGGAAAAAAAAACGGAGCTGGAGGAATCAGACTCCTGACTTCAGACTACACAACAAAGCTACAATAATCAAGACAATATGGTACTGGCACAAAAACAAAAATATAGATCAATGGAACAGGATAGGAAGCCCAGAGATAAACCCACACCCATATGGTCACCTTATTTTTGATAAAGGAGGCAAGAACATACAATGGAGAAAAGAGAGCCTCTTCAATAAGTGGTGCTGGGAAAACTGGACAGCTACATGTAAAAGAATGAAATTAGAACTCTCCCTAACTCCATACACAAAAATAAACTCAAAATGGATTAAAGACCTAAATGTAAGGCCAGACACTATAAAACTCTTAGAGAAAAACATGGGCAGAACACGCTACAACATAAATCACAGCAAGATCCTTTTTGACCCACCTCCTAGAGACATGGAAATAAAAACAAAAATAAACAGATGGGACCTATTGAAACTTAAAAGCCTTTGCACAGCAAAGGAAACTATAAACAAGATGAAAAGACAACCCTCAGAATGGGAGAAAATATTTGCAAATGAAGCAACTGACAAAGGATTAATCTCCAAAATATATAAACAGCTTATGCAGCTCCATATTAAAAATAAAACCCAGTCCAAAAATGGGCAGAAGATCTAAATAGACATTTCTCCAAAGAAGACATACAGATGGCAATGAAGCACATGAAAAGCTGCTCAACATCACTAATTATTAGAGAAATGCAAATCAAAACCACAATGAGGTATCACCTCACACCAGTTAGAATGGGCATCATCAGAAAATCTACCAACAATAAATGCTGGAGAGGGTATGGAGAAAAGGGAACCCTCTTGTACTGTTGGTGGGAATGTAAATTGATACAGCCACTATGGAGAAGAGTATGGAGGTTCCTTAAAAAACTAAAAATAGAACTACCATATGACCCAGCAATCACACTACTGGGCATATACCCTGAGAAAACCATAATTCAAAAAGAGTCATGTACCCCAATGTTCATTGCAGCACTATTTACAATAGCCAGGTCATGGAAGAAACTTAAAGGCCCATCAACAGACAAATGGATAAAGAAGATGTGGTACATATATAAAACGGAATATTACTCAGCCGTATAAAGGAATGAAATTGGGTCTTTTGTAGAGATGTGGATGGATCTAGAGACTATCATACAGAGTGAAGTAAGTCAGAAAGAGAAAAACAAATATCCTATATTAATGCATATATGTGGTATCTAGAAAAATGGTACAGATGAACACGTTTGCAAGGCAGACATATAGACACATGTAGAGAACAAACGTATGGACACCAAGGAGGGAAAGCAGGGGTGGGGGGTGGGGGTGGGAAGAATTGGGAGATTGTGATTGACATATATACACTCATATATATAAAATAGATAATAAGAACTTGCTGTATAAAAAAGTAAAATTAAATTCAAAACACAAGAAAATCAAAAAATAAAGAAATGGGACCTAGTCTTACAGGCTTTTGAACAGCAAAGGAAACCACTGACAAAATGAAAAGACAAGCTACTAAATGGGAGAGAATATCTGCAAATGGTATGACTGATAAGGGGTTAATATCCAACATATATAAACAGCTCGTGCAATTCAACATCAAAAAAAAAACCAAACAATTAAAAATGGGCAGAAGAACTGAACAGACATTTTTCCAAAGAGGAAATGAAGATGGCCAACAGGCAAATGAAAAGATGTTCAGCATCGCTGATCATCAGGGAAATACAAATTAAAACCACAATGAGATATCACCTCATACCTATCAGAAGGGCTATCATCAAAAAGAACACATATAACAAATGCTGGCAAGGATGTTGAGAAAAGGGAACCCGTGTACACTGTTGGTGGGAATGTAAATTGGTGAGCCATTCTGGAAAACAGTATGGAGTGTTCTCAAAAACCTAGAAAAACTAAAAATAGAACTACCATATCATCCAGCAATTCCAATCCTGGGTATATATCCCCCCAAAACAAAAATACTACTTCAAGAAGATACATGCACCCCAATGTTCATAGCAGCATTATTTAAACTCACCAAGATATGGAAGCAACCTAAGTGTCCATCAACAGATGAATGGATAAAGAAGATGAATGGAACACTATTTGGCCACAAAAAAGAATGAAATTGATACAGCCACTATGGAAACAGTATGGAGGTTCCTTAAAAAACTAAAAATGAACTACCATACGACCCAGCAATCCCACTACTGGGCATATACCCTGAGAAAACCGTAATTCAAAAAGAGTCATGTACCACAATGTTCATTGCAGCTCTATTTACAAGAGCCGGGACATGGAAGCAACCTAAGTGTCCATCGACAGATGAACTGATAAAGAAGATGTGGCACATATATACAATGGAATATTACTCAGCCATAAAAAGAAATGAAATTGAGTTATTTGTAGTGAGGTGGATGTACCTAGAGTCTGTCATACAGAGTGAAGTAAGTCAGAAAGAGAAAAACAAATACCATATGCTAACACATATATATGGAATCTAAAAAAAAAAAAAAAATGGTCCTGAAGAACCTAGGGGCAGGACAGGAATAAAGATGCAGATGCAGAGAATGGACTTGAGGACACAGGGAGGGTAAGGGTAAGCTGAGATGAAGTGAGAGAGTGGCATGGATATATATACACTACCAAATGTAAAATAGATAGCTAGTGGGAAGCAGCCGCATAGCACAGGGAGATCAGCTCAGTGCTTTGTGACCACCTAGAGGGGTGGGATAGGGAGGGTGGGAGGGAGACGCAAGAGGGAGGGGACATGGGGATATATGTATATGTATAGCTGATTCACTTTGTTATAAAGCAGAAACTAACACAGCATTGTAAAGCAATTATACTCCAATAAAGATGTTAAAAAAGAAAAAGAACACACAAAAGAGAATGAAATTTTGACATCTGCATCAGCATAGATACCTTGGAGGGCATTATGCTAAGTGAAATAAGTCAGACAGAGAAAGACAAATACTGTATGAAAGCACTTATAAGTGGAATCTAAAAACTACAACAAACGAATGTAACAAAAAAAGAAGCAGACTCACAGGTACAGAGAACAAACTAGTGGTTTCGAGTGGGGAGGTGGGGAGGGGCAATATAGGGGTGGAGGAGGGAGGTGCAAACTACTGGGTGTAAGATAGACTCAAGGATATATTGTACAACATGGGAAATGTAGCCAATATTTTGTAGTAACTGTAAATGGAAAGTAACCTTTTAAAATTGCATATTTTTTAAATTTTTAAAAATTAAAAAAAAGTTAGAAATAAAAAATTAAAGCAAGTTTTTAGGATTAGGGAATTTAAATTACGTACTGTTCTCCATAGTGGCTGTATCAATTTACATTCCCACCAACAGTGCAAGAGGGTTCCCTTTCCTCCACACCCTCCCCAGCATTTTTCGTTTGTAGATTTTTTTTTTTTTTGCGGTACGCGGGCCTCTCACTGTTGTGGCCTCTCCCGTTACGGAGCACAGGCTCCAGACGCGCAGGCTCAGCGGCCATGGCTCATGGGCCGAGCCGCTCCGCAGCATGTGGGATCTTCCCAGACCGGGGCACGAACCCGTGTCCCCTGCATCGGCAGGCAGACTCTCAACCACTGCGCCACCAGGGAAGCCGGTATCATTTGTAGATTTTTTGATGATGGCCATTCTGACTGGTGTGAGGTGATACCTCATTGTAGTTTTGATTTGTATTTCTCTAATGATTAGTGATGCTGATCATCCTTTCATGTGTTTTTTGGCAATCTGTATATCTTCTTTGGAGAAATGTCTATTTAAGTCTTCTCCGCATTTTTGCATTGGGTTTTTGTTTTTTTGATATTGAGCTGCATTTGTATGGAAACACAAAAGACCCCGAATAGCCAAAGCAATCTTGAGAAAGAAAAATGGAGCTGGAGGAATCAGGCTCCCTGACTTCAGACTATACTACAAAGCTACAGTAATCAAGACAGTATGATACTGGCACGAAAACAGAAATATAGATCAATGGAAGAGGATAGAAAGCCCAGAGATAAACCCACGCCCATATGGTCACCTTATTTTTGATAAAGGAGGCAAGAATATACAATGGAGAAAAGAGAGCCTCTTCAATAAGTGGTGCTGGGAAAACTGGACAGCTACATGTAAAAGAATGAAATTAGAACACTCCCTAACACCATACACAAAAATAAACTCAAAATGGATTAAAGACCTAAATGTAAGGCCAGACACTATAAAACTCTTAGAGGAAACCATAGGCAGAACACTCTATGACATACATCACAGCAAGATCCTTTTGACCCACCTCCTAGAGAAATGGAAATAAAAACAAAAATAAACAAATGGGACCTAATGAAACTCAAAACCTTTTGTACAGCAAATGAAACCATAAACAAGACAAAAAGACAACCCTCAGAATGGGAGAAAATATTTGCAAATGAAGCAACTGACAAAGGATTAATCTCCAAACTTTACAAATAATAAGATTTATTGTAGAAACACTGCTTAAGCTCTCAGATAAGGGTGAAGAGGAGACAGAGCAAGGACTTTTAGGCTACAACTACCTTAGACCATCTCCTCATCAGTATCCGGATGTAGGTGTGGAATTGACGGGGATGGGGGTGGATCATCCTTCCATGACCACTGGTCTCTATAATAGCTTACATAGCCCTTGCCTTTCATCCAGTATCTTAGATGTCCCACTAATTCTTTCATCAAGCCCAGAAACAATTCTGTTAAGGTCAGAAAGATTATAAAATTTCAAAATGCTTGTTATTTATATAAATGTTATGTTATTTAATGAGTCTGAGTAGTATGGATGGGTATGTGTGTTTGTTGCATGGTGGTTGTCAGAACACATTTAAACTTTTTATATTAGTTCTTATGGGAAAATAACCAACTCTCTAAATCTCCTCACTATAAGCTGTATTTTCCTGGAATGTAAACTTGACGTATGACAGAGCCCTTCTTCACCCTGAGTGGTGCTGTCCCCATTTTGCCTGTCTGTGAGCAAGCCATCCTTCCTTGAGAGAACACTGAAAATTCGCTCAAGTTTAGATGGCACCTTTGCTGACCCCTTCTTTGTAGGGTTAAGTGTGACAATTTTTAAGCCCACGTCCTTTCCCCCAGAACAGAGGAGTTCTCTCTGTAGAAGAGGGGAAGCATCCCTTCCTTAATGAATTTAATCAGCATTCCCAAAAGAGATGTGTATTTTCATTCTGCACCTCCACAGTGGTTCACCTCTAGAACTTTATCACGTGAAGGTAAAATAAAATTGGCATTGTTTGGAGAAGCCCATGGAACTTCATTTTAGAAAAACTGAAAGAGACCAAAAATAACAATTGAAATATACTTAAATCCAGTTTTTAAATTCCCTAATCCTAAAAACTTTCTAGCAGTCCACAAAATCTAGAAGACATAAAGAAAAAGTATGAAACATCTAAAGGAATATATATACCTATGTTTATGAGTGTATGTAAGTAAATAGCACACACACAAAAAATGAAAAACAGAAAAAGGCAAGATTTGCCATCGTGTACATAGGGCTTTAACAAATCAGTAAAAAGAGTAAAAGCCTGATAGAAAAATGAGCAAATACTATCAATGGGTAGTTCAAAGAAAATGAAATACAAATAGCTAATACATATGTAAAAGATGCTTGATTTCACACATAATTAAATATATGCAAGTCAAAACAATGGGATGCTTCTACTTTCTCAATTATAAAATGAAAGTTTTTAATATTTAGAACTTTAATGAAAATCTGACATGCCTGATAGTTTTGTGGAAACAGGTTTTCTCATTGTTGATGAACATATAAAATAGTGCAACATTTTTGGAGAACAGTTTGGTAATATCTATCAAAATTTTAAATATACACGCATTTGACCCAACAAATCCAATGAATATAGTCTCCTGAATAAACATATGTATCTATAACAAAAAACTTTTAAAAAATTAATTTGCACCAAGAAATTATGATACCTCCATACAATAGTGTACTGAGCAGTTGTTAAAAGAGAATTAGATTTACATACGTTATTTTAAAAGAATCTCCTAAGATCAAAGTACGAGAAATATATAGTCTGTAATCTCATTTGTACAAACAAAGAAAAGAACAAGTATAGAGAGAAATATAGGTATATGCATAGATATAGCTGGATATATTCACTAGCGTTTGCATAAACCTTTTCTGGAAGGACAAGCAAGAAACAGTTAAGAGGGTAATGGGACTCCTTCCACTCACGCCACTGTGGTTTCCTTTTGCATTTGGCAAGCTTTGAGTAAAAGAAGGCTTTCCTTGGCTTTTCTAGGTAAGTTAGTCTTTCCATGAGCCCAGAGATGGGGAAAGGTGTCTAGAAACTCCCACCATACTTTGTCCTTCCTGCTCATTGCCTAGAGGGAAACCACTGTAGTTTTACTTGAGTTGTCTTTCTGATGGTCCCTTTGTAAGACTCATTTCCATTGTGATCAACTCTTCACAGGCCACAAAGACCCCATTTATCACTGTCACTCACTAAGCCTCAGAGGTTCCAGCAGCTACTGTTATGGTCAGGTAGGAAGGCTGCTAAACCGACTTAGAGCATGACAGCGCAGAAGTGTGGTGAATGACTTTGCCAGCCATCATAGGCATAACTTTGTCGGGCCTGTACAAAGGCACAGAACCATAAGGACGACCTCTCAGTAGATGTGATTACTCTCTAGCATGAACCATTTTGAAATCCCAGCCTTTGACTGTAGGAGCTAAAGGTAGACAGACAAGAGAAGCTTCATTTCCTGAGAATTCCAGAGCTCCTTCTATGAATGTGAATTAGTATTTCCTTTGTCCTAGCTGGTTACTCATCTTTTCATTCATTGGTTTCTTTGCCATACCATTTCCCTCAACCCACAATCCCCTCCTAACTTATTTTTTTTAGGAAGAATGCTCTTTCATTGTGCACATGAGTGGATGAAGACTCGCTGGTGTATGGATGAATTTAATGACTTTCCAGATATAGAACCTTATGCAGTTGCTATATTCATTTTCTTGAAAAAGTAGGTTTATATCATGTTACATCATTATTTTCAGCCCTAGACTCTGTTAATTTCCCACTCAATGGTGTGGGAAAATAAAAACCATTGTTTTATGCATCTTAATTTATGCCCTGTAAAAACACTAATAGATAAAGAATTCTCCAAATTGGAACCGTGATGACTGAATTGGATTTTTTTAAGAGCGTGGTTTTCCAAAGAGTTTATAGAGAAACATTCTTAAAAGGGCTGAGGATTTTTGCACAGCATTAATTTCATTGCACAAGTCTATTTTGGGTACATGTTGTCAACAGATCCTAGTGGCTAGTTTATTTCACATGCACAGTTCACATACTAGGATATAATGCCAAGAGAAATCATAACCAAGTCCATGGCCTCAAGTCTTGGTCTGCAGAACACAGAAAAGTCAAATGAGAATGCAGACACAGCCTGGTAGGCTTGTATACACGATTCTAGAAGTCTGTAGTCCTGGTTCTAGGCTTAGATTTGCTTCTACCTATAAGTAAGACCTAGGATAAACCATTTATACACTCCAGTTTCATCTGGACAATAAAGGAAATGGGCTTGATGATCTTGGAGGTCTCTCCCAACCTTCCAGTCTAGGGAAGAGAGGCAGAGATATCCTTATTAAAACTCCATTTTCCAATAAGACCTTTTGTTTCAAGAAGCTATCATTCCCTCCTTAGGCAGTTAAATTCGTTTCACCTGAAAACTAATTTCAAGGGAAGAAGTTAGTTGTCATGGAGGTTAAGTTCAGAGTGGGAGTCATGAAGGGAGAGATTGTGATTGGCTAAGACTTTTGGAATCTGACCTACTTGTTCTACTTCTGGCTTCCTTCTTCCTATAATTTTCAAGGGCCAGAAGAGGTAGGCTTCAGACCATCCCCTTCCTCTAAGCCTTCCTGTCCTTCTACCCCAGAACAGCATACCTCAAGTCCAAACATCAAAGATAGAGGGCAGAAAAAGGAGTGTCCATCCTGAACTATAGAAGAAGCTGAGTCCTGGGTCTATGATCTGAGTCTTCCGGGCTTGATCTTGATATGTTAACAGGAGCTAAAAGAATCTAGAAAATCCTTTCTGTCTGGGATAAGCTTGGATTTCAAGATTATTGGCCTGCTGAAAAATCTAAGTTTTGTCTTTGCTTTGTATTCCTTTGTAGCAATCCTAAACCTCCCCAAGGCAAATAAATGGGCACGTCTGAAAGAATTAGGGAAGAGAAGGAACAGGAAATGCAAAGAAGAGAAGAACAGGAATATATTTCACAAAATAGTTTCCCTATTACATTAGCAATAGGTTATGTGGTATGAAAACAGAGACGAGAGGAAAAGGAAATGGGAAAAGCAAGAAAAGATCAAATGAGCTTACTTCTAATACATGGGTATAATGCCAGCTCAACCTTAACTGATGTATTCGGGAGGATCTCTCACTCTCCCATTTGTCCTCTCTTGTAGTCTGGCTATAACATACAAAGATGTGAACACCTTAACTTGTGACAAAAGATCATGCCACACTATACATGTCTAAATAACATACATTTTCTTGAAATTATACCTATTACCTACCGTCCTGACCTAATTTCAGAGGTACAATAATTTTAATGTAATTTATTGAATTACACATACAGAAAAAGACACATATTCTACCCTCAAGTCAATAACTATTCATGAAGTGGATATACCTATATAACCAGCAGCCAGATCAACAAACAGACCATTACCAGTACCCAGAAACTTCCTCGTACTCTCTCCCAATCACTACAGGCCCCCACCAACGATAAATCCTAGCCTGACTTTTAACACTACCAATTAATTATACCGGTTTCTGAACTTCATATACACAGAATCATATACCCTATGCACTCCTTTGTGCTTGACTCTCTTACTGGACATTGTAAGATTCATCCATGTTGTTGATATAGTTGTAGTTCATTAATTCTCAGGCTATAAGTTATTCCACTGTATGATTATACCACACCTTTTTATTTATTACACTGGAGATGGACATTTTGGGTTTTTTTACAGTTTGGAGGTACTTTCAGTTTGAATAGTACTGCTATGAACATTTTTGTACAGACCTTTTGAGAAACATATGAACATATTGCTGTTGGGTTTATACCTAGAAGTGGAATTGCTGGGTCACAGAGAACATACATTTATAATGAATAAATTCTGCTAACAGTTTTCCAAAGTGATTACACTGTCACCAGCAGTACATGAGAGTTCCAGGTGATCCTATCCTCACTCACACGTGACAGTCTTTTTCACTAGAGCCATTCCAGTGGGTAAGTAGTGATATTGCACTGTAATTTTAACTTGATGTGGGGAAGCAGTGTGTGTGTGTGTGTGTGTGTGTGTGTGTGTTTTCATCAAGTGATGTGACACAAGGCTGAAGAATGTTTAGGTCCCACCACTGGATCTCACTTGGTGAAGTTTGACAGAGATTCATTTTCCTTATCTATTGAATGAGATAGCGCTTGAAGAGAACCGTGTCCAACAGTAGCTAGTCATCTTAATTTATATCAATCTATACAAATACATACACACAGAGAGATAAAGAGAGAGAGATGGATAGATAGATGATAGATGACGGATAGATAGAGAAATAGATGATAGACAGACACGTTTTCTTATATTTCCAGACAGAGTTGAGACGTGCATTACACAGATCACTTCCTGTGGTACACACCTCTGTTAAGGGAATCCAGAAACCGAGAGAATAGTCACCATTCAGCATGTTGGGAGACACAACAAAAGGAACAGCTTCATCCTCTCCTCAGGGAACACAATCATCTTAAGGTAGAGTGCAAGGTGATGCCCAGGGAACTTTGGAGAAATGGCAAGGATAAGAAATTTTGAGAACACAGTGTGTTCTAATGGTTCTTAAAAATATGATCTTCTTTGAAAACTAAAATTACTTTTGACTCTGAGCTATCATGTGTGTGTTGGGACATAGTATTCACAAGATCTGAAGCTGTTTATAATTCTGGTCCAACCACATCAAAATCTTTGAATTTGTAGTACACGATGGGTTTCAAGGAGCTTTCTTATCTATTGGTCTTTTCTCTCAATCTAATTAAAGTGTTTACCCAGGATAAATCCCTCTTTACCTGAAATTGCTAAATCCCGCTTTAGCCTGTTGAGTTTTACTGGAGGCCAGAAGACAGTCAGATCTCACAATTGGAGAGGGAGAAGCTTTGGCTCACTGGCCTTCATGTTGGAGAGTATTATTTCTGACCACTAAACTCTTCAAACATTATCTGCTTATTCTTGCCAATTCCCCAGCAACTTTCAGTGAATGAGTTGGAAAGCTGGGTTACCCTCTTCTAAAATAGGAAGGGCCTCAGGGGTGCCCTTCTATGCCTGAGGGCAATGGAAGCATGTCTCCTGCACTCATTTGCTGGGTGTGGTCCACACTGGAATTACCTGATTGATTTCCCAACTATCATCACATTTGATCTCCCTTTACCTTGTCTCAGGAGTGAGGTAATGCACACAACTTAGACAGAAACACTCGAACGCAGTACGTTTCTCCATGACAGCTATACCTTTTGTCACATCAGAAAATCTTGATCTTCATGATGCCAAAAAAATCTATTTTCTAGAAAATGTCTAGGCTTTCTCTGTCAGTTCATACCATTTCCTCAGTCTAATAGCTGGCCTCAGATCTGGACTAAAGCTGAGGGAAGGTGAATGCCTCTAACTCCTTAAATCAACACAACCACATCTTTCCATGGGAAATAGTAGGTGCTTTGGAGCCAAGCAGAAGTAGGTTAGAATCCTCCCTCTGGCACCTGCTAACTATGGGAGCTGAGGCTAGTTACCTAACCCCTCTGAGATTCAGTTTTCCCATTTGTAAAGCGGGAAAACTAGGTTCGTTACTAGGTTTAAATAAGATACTTCAAGTAAAAAAAATAACTTACCCCAATCCTCAATAAATGTTAGGTATTACTATTATTACCATTTTTGTCCCATTAACCCCATCACAAACTGTAGCATTTGTTATTAAACTTGTCCCAAGGACGGAGGGGAAGATGGCGGAAGAGTAAGATGCGGAGATCACCTTCCTCCCCACAGATACACCAGAAATACGTCTACACGTGGAACAACTCCTACAGAACACCTACTGAACGCTGGCAGAAGACCTCAGACCTCCCAAAAGGCAGAACCCCCCCCCCCCCACGTACCTGAATAGAGCAAAAGGAAAAAGAATAAACAGAGACAAAAGGATAGGGACGGGACCTGCACCAGTGGGAGGGAGCTGTGAAGCAGGAAAGGTTTACACACACTAGGAGCCCCTTCGCGGGCGGAGACTGCGGGTGGAGGAGGGGGAAAGCTTCGGAGCCGCGGAGGAGAGCGCAGCCACAGAGGTGCGGAGGGAAAAGCGGAGAGAATCCCGCACAGAGGATCAGGGCCGACCAGCACTCACCAGCCCGAGAGGCTTGTCTGCTCACCTGCCGGGGCGGCGGGGCTGAGAACCGAAGCTCGGGCTTCGGTCGGTCGGAGCACCGGGAGAGGACTGGGGCTGGCGGCGTGAACACAGCCTGAAGGGGTTAGTGCAACACGGCCAGCCGGGACGGAGTCCGGGGAAAAGTCTGGACCTGCCGAAGAGGCAAGAGACTTTTTCTTCCCTCTTTGTTTCCTGGTGCGCGAGGGGAGGGGATTAAGAGCGCTGCTTAAAGGAGCTCCAGGGACGGGCGCGAGCCGCAGCTAAAAGCGCGGACCACAGAGACGGGCATGAGACGCTAAGGCTGCTGCTGCCGCCACCAAGAAGCCTGTGTGCGAGCACAGGTCACTCTCCACACCCCCCTTCCGGGGAGCCTGTCCACCTCACCACTGCCAGGGTCCCGGAATCCAGGAACAACTTCCCCGGAGAACGCACGGCGCGCCTCAGGCTGGTGCAACGTCACGCCGGCCTCTGCCTCCGCAGGCCCGCCCCGCACTCCGTGCCCCTCCCTCCCCCCGGCCTGAGTGAGCCAGAGCCCCCGAAGCAGCGGCTCCTTTAACCCCGTCCTGTCTGAGCGAAGAACAGACGCCCTCAGGCGACCTACACGCACAGGCGGGGCCAAATCCAAAGCTGAGCCCCGGGAGCTGTGAGAACAAAGAAGAGAAAGGGAAATCTCTCCCAGCAGCCTCAGGAGCAGCGGATTAAAGCTCCACAATCAACTCGATGTACCCTGCATCTGTGGAATACATGAATAGACAACGAGTCATCCCAAATTGAGGAGGTGGACTTTGAGAGCAAGATTTATGATTTTTCCCCTTTTCCGCTTTTTGTGAGTGTGTATCTGTATGCTTCTGTGTGAGATTTTTTCTGTATAGCTTTACTTCCACCATTTGTCCTAGGGTTCTATCCGTCCATTTTTTTTTTAATTTTTTTTTCTTAATAATTATTTTTTATTTTAATAAATTTATTTTATCTTACTTTATTTTATTTTACTTCATCTTCCTTCTTTCTTTCTTTTTTCCCTTCCTTCCCTCCTTCCGTCCTTCCTTCCTCCCTCCCTCCCTCCCTCCTTTCTTTCTTTCTTTCTTTCTACTTCTACTAATTCTTTCTTTCTACTTTTTCTCCCTTTTACTCTGAGCCGTGTGGATGAAAGGCTCTTGGTGCTGCAGCCAGGAGTCAGTGCTGTGCCTCTGAGGTGGGAGAGCCAACTTCAGGACACTGGTCCACAAGAGGCCTCCCAGCTCCACGTATTATCAAACAGCAAAAATCTCCCAGAGATCTCCATCTCAACACCAGCAACCAGCTTCACTCAATGACCAGCAAGCTCCAGTGCTGGACACCCTATGCCAAACAACTAGCAAGACAGGAACACAACCCCACCCATTAGCAGAGAGGCTGCCTAAAATCATAATAAGTCCACAGACACCCCAACACACCACCAGACGTGGACCTGCCCACCAGAAAGACAAGATCCAGCCTCATCCACCAGAACACAGGCATTAGTCCCCTCCACCAGGAAGCCTACACAAAACACTGAACCAACCTTAGCCACTGGGGACAGACACCAAAAACAAAGGGAACTACGAACCTGCAGCCTGCAAAAAGGAGACCCCAAACACAGTAAGATAAGCAAAATGAGAAGACGGAAAAACACACAGCAGATGAAGGAGCAAGATAAAAGCCCACCAGACCTAACAAATGAAGAGGAAATAGGCAGTCTACCTGAAAAAGAATTCAGAATAATGATAGTAAAGATGATCCAAAATCTTGGAAATAGAATAGACAAAATGCAAGAAACATTTAACAAGGACCTAGAAGAACTAAAGACGAAACAAGCAACGAAGAACAACACATTAAATGAAATGAAAACTACTCTAGATGGGATCAATAGCAGAATAACTGAGGCAGAAGAACGGATAAGTGACCTGGAAGATGGAAGAGTGGAAATAACTACTGCAGAGCAGAATAAAGAAAAAAGAATGAAAAGAACTGAGGACAGTCTCAGAGACCTCTGGGACAACATTAAACGCACCAACATTCGAATTATAGGGGTTCCAGAAGCAGAAGAGAAAAAGAAAGGGACTGAGAAAATATTTGAAGAGATTATAGTTGAAAAGTTCCCTAATATGGGAAAGGAAATGGTTAATCAAGTCGAGGAAGCACAGAGAGTCCCATACTGGATAAATCCAAGGAGAAATATGCCAAGACACATATTAATCAAACTGTCAAAAATTAAATAAAAAGAAAACATATTAAAAGCAGCAAGGGAAAAACAACAAACAACACACAAGGGAATCCCCATAAGGTTAACAGCTGATCTTTCAGCAGAAACTCTGCAAGGCAGAAGGGACTGGCAGGACATATTTAAAGTGATGAAGGAGAAAAACCTGCAACCAAGATTACTCTACCCAGCAAGGACCTCATTCAGATTTGATGGAGAAATTAAAATCTTTACAGACAAGCAAAAGCTGAGAGAGCTCAGCACCACCAAAGCAGCTTTACAACAACTGCTAAAGGAACTTCTCTAGGCAAGAAACACAAAAGAAGGAAAAGACCTACAATAATGAACTCAAAACAATTAAGAAAATGGGAATAGGAACATACATATCGATAATTACCTTAAATGTAAATGGACTAAATGCTCCCACCAAAAGACACACTTTGGCTGAATGGATACAAAAACAAGACCCATATATTTGCCGTCTACAAGAGACCCACTTCAGACCTAGAGACACATACAGACTGAAAGTAAGGGGATGGAAAAAGATATTTCATGCAAATGGAAACCAAAAGAAAGCTGGAGTAGCAATTCTCATATCAGACAAAATAGACTTTAAAACAAACACTATTACAAGAGACAAAGAAGGACACTACATAATGATCAAGGGATCGATCCAAGAAGAAGATATAACAATTGTAAATATTTATGCACCCAACATAGGAGCACCTCAATACATAAGGCAAATACTAACAGCCATAAAAGGGGAAATCGACAGTAACACATTCATAGTAGGGGACTTTGACACCCCACTTTCACCAATGGACAGATCATCCAAAATGAAAATAAATAAGGAAACACAAGCTTTAAATGATACATTAAACAAGATGGACTTAATTGATATTTATAGGACATTCCATCCAAAAACAACAGAATACACGTTTTTCTCAAGTGCTCATGGAACATTCTCCAGGATAGATCATATCTTGGGTCACAAATCAAGCCTTCGTAAATTTAAGAAAATTGAAATTGTATCAAGTATCTTTTCCGACCACAACGTTATGAGATTAGATATCAATTACAGGAAAAGATCTGTAAAACATACAAACACATGGAGGCTAAACAATACACTACTTAATAACGAAGTGATCACTGAAGAAATCAAAGAGGAAATAAAAAATACCTAGAAACAAATGACAATGGAGACATGACGACCCTAAACCTTTGGGATGCAGCAAAAGCAGTTCTAAGAGGGAAGTTTATAGCAATACAATCCTACCTTAAGAAACAGGAAACATCACGAATAAAAAACCTAACCTTGCACCTAAAGCAATTAGAGAAAGAAGAACAAAAAAACCCAAAAGTTAGCAAAAGGAAAGAAATCATAAAAGTCAGATCAGAAATAAATGAAAAAGAAATGAAACAGTAGCAAAGATCAATAAAACTAAAAGCTGGTTCTTTGAGAAGATAAACAAAATTGATAAACCGTTAGCCAGACTCATCAAGAAAAAAAGGGAGAAGACTCAAATCAATAGAATTAGAAATGAAAAAGGAGAAGGAACAGCTGACACTGCAGAAATACAAAAGATCATGAGAGATTACTTCAAGCAACTCTATGCCAATAAAATGGGCAACCTGGAAGAAATGGACAAATTCTTAGAAATGCACAACCTGCCAAGACTGAATCAGGAAGAAATAGAAAATATGAACAGACCAATCACAAGCACTGAAATTGAAACTGTGATTAAAAATCTTCCAACAAACAAAAGCCCAGGACCACATGGCTTCACAGGCAAATTCTATCAAACATTTAGAGAAGAGCTAACACCTATCCTTCTCAAACTCTTCCAAAATATAGCAGAGGGAGGAACACTCCCAAACTCATTCTACGAGGCCACCATCACCCTGATACCAAAACCAGACAAGGATGTCACAAAGAAAGAAAACTACAGGCCAATATCACGATGAACATAGATGCAGAAAATCCTCAACAAAATACTAGCAAACAGAATCCAACAGCACATTAAAAGGATCATACACCATGATCAAGTGGGGTTTATTCCAGGAATGCAAGGATTCTTCAATATACGCAAAACAATCAATGTGATAAACCATATTAACAAATTGAAGGAGAAAAACCTTCTGCATCTCAATAGATGCAGAGAAAGCTTTTGACAAAATTCAACACCCATTTATGATAAAAACCCTGCAGAAAGTAGGCATAGAGGGAACTCTCCTCAACATAATAAAGGCCATATATGACAAACCCACAGCCAACATCGTCCTCAATGGTGAAAAACTGAAAGCATTTCCACTAAGATCAGGAACAAGACAAGGTTGTCCACTCTCACCACTCTTGTTCAACATAGTTTTGGAAGTTTTAGCTACAGCAATCAGAGAAGAAAAAGAAATAAAAGGAATCCAAATCGGAAAAGAAGGAGTAAAGCTGTCACTGTTTACAGATGACATGATACTATACATAGAGAATCCTAAAGATGCTACCAGAAAACTAGTAGAGCTAATCAATGAATTTGGTAAAATAGCAGGATACAAAATTAATGCACAGAAATCTCTGGCATTCCTATACACTAATAATGAAAAATCTGAAAGTGAAATCAAGAAAACCCTCCCATTTACCATTGCAACAAAAAGAATAAAATATCTAGGAATAAACCTACCTAAGGAGACAAAAGACCTGTATGCAGAAAATTATAAGACACTGATGAAAGAAATTAAAGATGATACAAATAGATGGAGAGATATACCATGTTCTTGGATTGGAAGAATCAACATTGTGAAAATGACTCTACTACCCAAAGCAATCTACAGATTCAATGCAATCCCTATCAAACTGCCACTGGCCGTTTTCACAGAACTAGAACAAAACTTTCACAATTTGTATGGAAACACAAAAGCCCCCGCATAGCCAAAGCAATCTTGAGAAAGAAAAATGGAGCTGGAGGAATCAGGCTCCCTGACTTCAGACTATACTTACAAAGCTACAGTAATCAAGACAGTATGGTACTGGCACAAAAACAGAAAGATCAATGGAACAGGATGGAAAGCCCAGAGATAAACCCACGCACATATGGTCACCTTATCTTTGATAAAGGAGGCAGGAATGTACAGTGGAGAAAGGACTGCCTCTTCAATAAGTGGTGCTGGGAAAACTGGACAGGTACATTTAAAAGTATGAGATTAGATCACTCCCTTACACCATACACAAAAATAAGCTCAAAATGGATTAAAGACCTAAATGTAAGGCCAGAAATATCAAACTCTTAGAGGAAAACATAGGCAGAACACTCTTTGACAAATCACAGCAAGATCCTTTTTGACCCATCTCCTAGGGAAATGGAAATAAAAACAAAAATAAACAAATGGGACCTAATGAAATTTCATAGCTTTTGCACAGTAATGGAAACCACAAACAAGACCAACCCTCAGAATGGGAGAAAATATTTGCAAGTGAAGCAACTGACAAATGATTAATCTCCATAATTTATAAGCAGCTTATGCAGCTCAATAACAAAAGACCAAACAACCCAATCCAAAAATGGGCAGAAGACCCAAATAGACATTTCTCCAAAGAAGATATACAGACTGTCAACAAACACATGAAAGAATGTTCAACATCATTCATCATTAGAGAAATGCAAATCAAAACTACAATGAGATATCATCTCATACCAGTCAGAATGGCCATCATCAAAAAATCTGGAAACAATAAATGCTGGAGAGGGTGTGGAGAAAAGGGAACACTCTTGCACTGCTGGTGGGAATGTGAATTGGTACAGCCACTATGGAGAACAGTATGGAGGTTCCTTAAAAAACTACAAATAGAACTACCATATGACCCAGCAATCCCACTACCAGGCATATACCCTGAGAAAACCATAATTCAAAAAGAGTCATGTACCCCAATGTTCATTGCAGCTCTATTTACAATAGCCCAGAGATGGAAACAACCTAAGTGTCCATCACCAGATGAATGGATAAAGAAGATGTGGCACATATATACAATGGAGTATTACTCAGCCATAAAAAGAAACGAAACTGAGCTATTTGTAATGAGGTGGATAGACCTAGAGTCTGTCACACAGAGTGAAGTAAGTCAGAAAGAGAAAGACAAATACCATATGCTAACACATATATATGGAATTTAAGAAAAAAAATGTCATGAAGAACCTAGGCGCCAGACAGGAATAAAGACAAAGACCTACTAGAGAATAGACTTGAGGATATGAGGAGGGTGAAGGGTAAGCTGTGACAAACGAGAGAGAGGCATATATGTTGGTAGACATATATACACTACCAAACGTAAGGTAGATAGTCAGTGGAAAGCAGCCGCATAGCACAGGGAGATTAGCTCGGTGCTTTGTGACTGCCTGGAGGGGTGGGATAGGGAGGGTGGGAGGGAGGGAGACGCAAGAGGGAAGAGATATGGGAACATATGTATATGTATAACTGATTCACTTTGTTATAAAGCAGAAGCTAACACACCATTGTAAAGCAATTATACTCCAATAAAGATGTAAAAAAAAAAAAAAAACTTGTCCCATATCTCCAGGCCCTTTCTGCTTCAGTGAATTTTGGCCTGATTCCCAACAGCCCAAACCTACTTTCTCTGGGCACCAAAGCCTACTTTGTCTACTCATGTGGCAGGTCAGATGTGAGAGGAATTAATCCTTCCTGGAAGCAGTTCTCAACAAGAACAGACAGGAGTTGGTATAAAAATACCTCAGCTCCCTCACTCCTAGGGTAGGATAAATTTCAAGGATATGTTCTATCTACAGTGACTCTCAGAAATGCCCCAGTGGGATTAAGCTCCAAAGGCCCAAGTCAGTAACTAACTAGCTTAGTGACCCACACTTTGTTGGCTGCCCTTCCCTGTCTCTCTTCCCCATTTCCCTCCTAGTATTTCATTCACCTCCCAAACCAACCACTTACACTGAATCCTCATCTTAGGCAGGGACAGCTTCTAAGGGAATACAAGCTAAGACACAAACCAATGGCGCCACAAAGGACAGAGCTATGTTGTGCTATGTATGATTTTGGAAATCTCACAGTTACTGAGTCAGAGTGACAATTTCAAGTGTGGCAGGGATGGGAGGTTGGCAAACACTGGGACCTGCCATCTGAAGATTTGGGTTTGACGAGCTCTGCCATTTGCTAGCTGATAAAAATTGACAACTCGTGTGACTGTTATCAATCTGTCTTGGTCGATTTAATATGAAGATAAAATGGCTGCTGTACTGCAAATTGTGTTGTGAGGACCCAATAAGAAAATAATCTTAAAACTACTACAACTGTGCCTTACTCAGTAAGTATTTATGGGCATTAAATGAAGAAGTGAATGACTTGTATGAAGGAATGAGATGTAAAAATTCCAAATGATACAAAAAAATAAGGTCTTCTGATATACTCACGTGAAAGAAAACTTCCCTAACAGCCACTGCCCTGACTCTGCACCCAGTTCCTACTCATCGTCATCTGTTCTCTAAAGAAAAAGAAACCCCTATGTCTTCTCAACAAGGGCCAGGGCCAACACCAGCTCCATCACACTACATCAAATGGTAACGGTAAATTCTACTCACTTTGGACCCCCAAAATTCAATTGTTTGACACCTTATAGACAAACTCCTTGACCATCTGTCTGAAGCTATTGCTTTTTATTTGGATGCTTAGTATTATGAAACAGGTAATGAGCATGAATTTTTTTTCCAACCTTCAGGTGTAAGATGTATCACAAGTTTTCATGGTCCATGGGAGACTGAAGACTCCATGGACTGTATCCATCTCTCTGGCCAATTTAGCAGCAGTGACATTTTGGAGGTTGCCAAGGCTAAAGCACTGGGTGTTCTGTCCCTCAGCAACTATGAGACCTTTTCAAAGATGCTGCTACTTTCCAAAGCATCGTGTTAAAGCAGGACTCAAGTGCTTACCTTTAGAGAACCCACCCTCTTCTTTCATCCTTTCATTCTCCTTTGAACAATCCAAATTGTTGCGTTCTCTCTTGGGGCAAGAGAATTCCTTCAATCTGACAAACATGACTATCTTCTTGACACCTAAAAAGGGAAATACCTCTCTTTTGTTAGCAATGAACAAAGAGCAAAAAAACAAGAGTTGTTCATTTTTCCACTAGAAAATCTTTTCCTGTACACATAGTTTTGCTCATTACATCAGAGCTCATTACATCATCACCTCCAAATAGTGCTGGGGGACAGATGCTGATGTCTGTTGGAAATAATTAAGCCATAGGAAGCAAAATAAACTGAGAGGCATTTGTGTTTCCCCAACTTATTTCCTCAACTTACTTAGTACTGGGGTACCAAACATGGCTCATGGTCACAAGACTCTGGCTATGGTAAGCAAAAGAGAATATCACTGAAGGGACATTAAGGATGCGAAATCGTCAAAAGGCCAGAAGACCCAACTTAGAAAGTGAACAACACACAGGAAATCTAAAGACTTGGCAACTGGAGCCACAACAAAGGTCTTGCAACAAGAACTGTCAGGTCCATACAGTGTCCCATTGATGTTACGATGACTTCCAAGCCTCCCACATCTTTGCATCTCTCCCTCAGAGCCAAAGTTCCCAGAAAAAGGGAGTAACTGGCAAGGTCATTTGTCCTCCTTTGGCTGCAGTGCCACAGAGAAAGAGGGAAGCAGTCTCCTCCCAGACAGATTATCCACAAGGAAAGATTTCCCCCAAATGGTGAGGAAGGGGATCAATGTAAAAGGGGAGATTAAATAATGAAGGACAAAATTCCATCATTGACACTCACCAATTATTAATCTTTAGTAGGTCTCTTCTTTTCTAGGTCTGTTTCATCGTCTGTAAATGAGAGTGTTGGTCTCAATAATACTTGATTCCTTCCAGCCCTCAAAGATTCTATCACCTGCTCCCCACTTCTTCCTCTGATAGTTATATCTCTGGGGGTCAGCATTAGAGAGAGCTTAGAGATGGGTAGCATCTAACCAGGGGTGAGAACAAACAAATGTTTAGTGGAATTAAGTTCATCATAAAGAAAAAAAAATTGGTCTGATATTCCACTGACATGTCTCCCTGTTTGCCTATATAGTCCCAAGAACCACCATTTATTTTATTCAATCACAAGGGAAAAATGCTTCATTTCCTTCTTCCTGCCAAATGGCTTTCTCCATGCTGATTCTGCTCTTGGGTCTCTTTTAGACCGAAAACATTTGTTTCTCTGGGCTGAAGGAATCTTCCTGAACTTTTCTCCAAATCCTCCACTTCACGGCCTTATGCACTTGAATTATCCATCTAACCAAATCTAGAAAGCTCATAATTTATTTATTAAACTACAATTTAATTGTTCCCAGTTGCCCGTGTAGTTTCTCCTTTGAAGAGCTAAACTGATTGTTTTTTAAAATCAATCATTTCAGCTATTTCAGGCTTTTATTCTCTGAAGCATGTCTTTCTGTTTTTGTTTTTGGTTTTTTAAATTCCTTTTTCATTCTGGATTAAAAATTGTTTTACCACCCTTTTTCCCAACCATCATCAATGACTAAAAATAACAAACTTTGATTCTTTCTGTCCATTATTTTTAGCGAGACCTTCAAAGAATACTCTGTATTCATTTCTCTTCTGTGCAGACCTCTCCAGCTCCCCTATCATTTCCGTTTAGCAAACAGGACAATTGGTCTGAAATGATTTGTTTCTCTCTCTCAGATCTTTACACAGCTCTCCTTGCTTTCTCCAGTGTATTAGGCACATACTATCTTTGTTAGGTTCCACATTCTTTTTTTCAGAAGGCCTGCGGTTCTTTGAGCTTTAATTATGGTGTCTTAAAAGATTCTTCAGCTGCTTTCATGCTCGTGAATTTTATACTTCCTCTTACGGCACCTTATTCACCAGATTTCTTAATTCTCCAAAATTTACTTTCTTGAAATCCGATACCTTCGTACAGCCTCATTGTTCGAACCTACCTCTCATTATTCTCAATGTGAGTCATCTGTGGACATGGAAACCCTTTTGCCTGCCAGACTGCTATCTTCAAATAACAATGTTTTACTTCTCCTTCCACCCCACTGCAAAAAGCTACATATATTATTATTTCTCCCCAGAAATTTAGAATCTCTAAACCTAATCAAAATTCTAACATATCATTAAATCAAGATCTTTTATTTATGATCAAAATGCTATAATAATTCTCAGCCTTCCATTTATCTCTCAATCCAGTAAACACCTTTGTTAGAAGGATCAGGCCAGAATTACCTAGCACAGTGTCAGACTTTGTCTTCAACCATCAGTGATCAATTTCTTAAAGAGATGCAACTAATCTAGAAAGAAGGAAATATTGTCTATGATCTCAATATCTGAATCAATTGAAAAGAATTACAAAGAAAGCTAAGGTTCTGGAGAAGTTGGAAGTATACATACTAAATGTAAGAGCATCTACCTTTTTAAAAGCAAGTTACACACATATATATGGAATCTAAAAAAAAAAAAAGGGTTCTGAAGAACCTAGGGGCAGGACAGGAATAAAGACGCAGACGTAGAGAATGGACTTGAGGACATGGGGAGGGGGACGGGTAAGCTGGGACGAAGTGAGAGAGTGACATGGACATATATACACTACCAAATGTAAAACAGATAGCTAGTGGGAAGAAGCTGCATAGCACAGGGAGATCAGCTGGGTGCTTTGTGACCACCTAGAGGGGTGGGATAGGGAGGGTGGGAGGGAGACGCAAGAGGGAGGGGATATGGGGATATATGTATATGTATAGCTGATTCACTTTGTTATAAAGCAGAAACTAACACACCATTGTAAAGCAATTATACTCCAATAAAGATGTTAAAAAAAAAAAGCAAGATACAGATAAATACAGACTTTGAACATGGAAGAATGAAAGTTAAAACCACTTCCTGGAACCAAATTAGTTCTTGGAATTCTTTTGGCTCAAATGTAAGGTAATTATCATAAAAGTCATCACATACTGCAACCCTGTACTGACTTCAAAGTGAAGTATCAACAAAGATGATCACTTTTAAACATGAGAAAGAATATCTTGATGGAGGCAAGGCAAATAACATATGAATTCTGGTTCATTTGAGCAGAAAGAGAACCAGTAATTGAAGAAAAAGGGTTTAACCAAAAGGATTTGAGCCCATTTGATTAAAAGTATTTTTAAAAGTTTCACATATGCATCCCTGAATATTAGAGTTTCTGAGGTTTATCCATCACTAGTCATTTTCCAATTAACTGCACATCCTAATAGCCCCTGATCCTAGTTCAATGTCTTCAGTGACTGATAATTTTGTGTCTTTTCAGAACAAATATTTAAAGCTGAAGTCTTAGGATTGTGATTACAATCATTTTGTGGGTTTGGGTTGGCAATCCTGATTATTCAGAGAGTGTTTATTTCTTCTGGGTCATCATTTCGGCATCAGGTAGCTTCCACCAGGTAAACTGGGTACAGCACTGTAGACGTACTGGCTGGGATTTTCTCATAAAAGGAAAATTCAGTATCATACTAGTTCAGTTAATTTCTCTCTTTAACAAAAGTTATAAGAACATGTGAAATAATTATTAACTGTGACATTTGCGTCCATATGTTTAAAATGTTACACACATGATTTAGCAATAAAAATGAAAAAAACTGCAAAAAATACAGCATGGAAAAATCTTCAATAATGTTGAACCAAACAAACACAAAATGAGGAACATTCTATTTTAAAAGGAGTAGGGAAGTGCATGTATTACAAAAGTTATTATTATATAAAAAAAGGAAGAAAGGGTGAGGAATTATCCAGGATTAGAGGAAACTAAAGACATGACAAGTAAATGCAATAATTGATCCTAAACCGGGTCCTATACTAAAGAGAAACCTTCACTGAAGGGAAAATTGCTATAAAGGGTTATTTAATAAAATTGCATTATAGGCAGTAGATTGTACTGTATCAATATAAATTTATATATTGATCACTATACTATGGTGACATAAGAGAATAACCTTATTCTTAGGAAATATACACTAAAGTGTTTATGGATAAAGTTCCATGATGTATATAACTTACTCTCAAATGGTTCAGAAAAATTATGTATATATGAGGAGAAAGAGCACACATAAATAATAAACCAAATGAGGTAGAATGTAAACGGTAGGTAAATCTGGACAAAAGGTAAATGGGAGTTCTTGGCACAATTTTATTTTTGTCATTTTTAAAAAATTTTAAATTGTTTCCAAATAAAAGTTTCTAATGATATACAATTAATCAAAATAAGCCAGATTGAACAGAAGGCCTTGTAAGTGATTCCATTTATACAAAGCTGCAAACCAGGCAAAATTAAACTATATTCCTTAAGCCTGCATAATTAGGTAGTAAAACTATAAAGATAAGCAAGGAAATAAATACTATAATAGGTATGGAGGTAGCATAATCCCATAATAGGATACCACAATAGGGTAGTGGTTATGTCTGGCAGGGAGGGAGGATACTACTTAGGGTAGGAACCTGCTGGGGACTTTGGAGTGCTAGTAATATTCTCTCGCATTCTGAGTGAAGATTGCGTGAATATTTGCTTTATAATTACTACGCAGAATATTTATATTTTATGAGTTTCCCTGTCCATGTTTTCTCAAGGAAGAAAGGAAGAGAAAGGGGGAGGGGGAGAGGAGAGGAAAGAGAGTTAGGAGAGAGATGAGAGGGAGTCAGAGAGGAAAGATACCAAGGTACAATTTATTATCTGCCTTTATACTCTTACTGATGAGTGATTTGCACTATTCTAGTCGTCCTTGTTAAAATAAGACGAAAATAGCTACTTAATCTTATTTCAGAGCAGAAGCCCACTATTGCTTCCAGGTTCCTGACTTAGCACAAGCCTGAGCTTTAGAGCTGTCATGTATCAGGTATAAATAGATGTGGTCCAGGTAACTACAGAAAGAGGTAATTGACAGAAGCAAGATCTGTAAGATTCAGTTGCAGACTTGGAGAACACCCAGGGCAACAGGGAGACAGCAGTGTCAAAAGGATGAGAGAAGAAACCAACAATAACCATTGTCAGCCCTCCCACATCTTAACACTTTTGATCCTCTCCCAGTGACATACGACTTGGCATATAAGTGAAGGAGCATTGTGTGGCTGAGAACCCATCCATGAGGCTGTGTAATCACCTGCTAGCCTCAGCTCTACCCCTGTCTCCCACACCCGCAGCCTCTGAACAAATGATGCTTGTCAGTACCTGAAGCAGGCTGTCCTGTTTTCTGCATCTACTTCACAAGTGGTCCCTTCCCCACTCCTTGCCTAACCACTGCACATCCTTCAGGTCTCAGCTGAAAGTTTACTTCTTGGAGAAGCCTCTTTTAATTCCCCAATCTAAATCGAGTCTCCTTGTAATACTCTCTCATGGCATTCCATCCTTTTCCTTCATAGCATTTATCATACTTTACAATTATATATGTATTTGTGAAACTATTTACTTTCCCACCAGCTTGGAGTTCCTGAGAGCAGTATCATATCTATCGGATACCAGCTGTTTTCCCAGTTTCTAGCACAGTATCAGGAACAGAGCACTCAAATGTATTTGCTTATTCATGAATGAATGAATGATTTGTCAACCAGCCCCTCTAAAAATTTCTACTCTCTCTCCCAACAGGTAGAAACATGACAGAAAAATTGGTTAAATAAATCATCACATATAGAAAACAAACTAGTTGTTACCAGTGGGAAGAAGGAAGGGGGAGGGGCAAGATATGGGTATGGAATTAAGAGATGCAAACGACTATGTATAAAATAGATAAGCAACAAGGAGATATTGAACAGCATGGGGAAATATAGCCATTATTCTGTAATAACTTTAAATGGAGCATAACCTAAAAAATATTGAATCACTCTGATATATACCTGAAACTAATACATTAGAAATCAAATATACTTAAATTTAAAAAATAATAATATCATCATAAACCCTCCCATAACCATAAAAGATTTTCTATAACATTGGCAGATAAAGGAGATCATGTCTGTGAAAATATTTTATATATAGACATCAATTATTTTTTTCTGAATGTTTGGAGTTCCATATAGGAGACTGACTCATTTTTCCATCTCTTGGTAACGCCTATCATGAACCCAAACACAAACTGGATGCACAACTAATCTTTGTCATATGCGTGAAAATCCAGTTTCATAAAGTGATTACACTTCTTAAAGAATATTTTAATACATCTGTGAACAAAAAAGAAGTTATAGAGAGAAAGTGAAGCAGGGAAAATATCTAAACAAAACATAGTTCACTAATTGTTCCCCTTTAAGAATTACTAAAGAACATACATGTCCATCTGTTAAATGCCATTATTAGAGGAAACAGCAAGGACAGCGAGAAGTAACTAGTCTTAGATGCAGGAGACCGGGGTGTAACTGATGACTAAGTTCATTTTCACCTAACCTCCCAACTTTTGATTTCCTCACTGTAAGTTGAGGCCACTGGAGTTGATTTCTTTGGTTCATTATTTAGCTGTTAGAAAGCTTTCTGAGATCAATAAATTCTTCAAAGTTTGTTAAAATATAAGATTAAAATATTCTCACCAAGAATTGGCTTTCCTTTTAAAAAGATTAAAGTTAAGAATCATTTCTTCGATGTTTGGATGAGAAATCTCCCACTGCCCATGAGAAGTTTATGTTCACTCTTAGAAGAATTCTACAGAAAATTTTCTAACGATTTTGCAAAATTGGATATACAGGACTTGTCACTGGGGCAAACTGATACAGCATGGTTAACTTACAATTCAGGCATTAGTCTTGTGACATTGACATACACACATAAAGGAATTCAACTGTACAATAACAACATATAGAAGAAACTGGACTGTTTCTGAAAACAGCTGTCTGACTGGCTCAGCATATAGAACTAATTGAAGAAAGAGGTTCAAAAAACCAAGTGAGGGATTATATTTTAATTTGTGCAAATGCATATAGAAACCATAAAATTAATCTGTTCTGCATTTGGGTGGTGCCCAACTCCCTAAAATTTTAAGTAATATATGACCAACATTTCTTTAAACTATACAAATACAACAACAGCTGGATTATAATGTTCTGTTTACTGACTAGTTTTGGAAATATTTCCTGCCTTAAGTTTAAAGTAATAATTATGGATTTCTCTTAAGATACAATCTACCCTAAGTTTGTTTTCTACATCTGTAATTCTATTTCTGTTTTGTAGATAAGTTCAATTGTCCCCCCCTCTTTTTTTTAGATTCCACATATAAGTGATATCATAAGATAGTTGTCTTTCTCTGTCTGACTTACTTCACTCAGTATGAAAATCTCTAGGTCCATCCATGTTGCTGCAAATGACATTATTTTGTTCTTTTTTATGGCTGAGTAATATTCCATTGTATATAGGTACCACATCTTCTTTATCTATTCCTCCAATAAGAAAAAAAAAAAAGATACAATCTACCCTACAAGGAAGGGTGACATATTTGTTCTGGTCCTAAAAATACCCCCATGTGCGGTCAAGCCAAACAGCAGAGTGCTCGTTAACAACTATACTCCAATAAAAATTAATTTAAAAAAACATTTTTGACCTTCCATTTTTATTGTGAGGGGCGGCTGTCCTCTGTCTCCTTGAAGCATACTCATTAGGGACCCTAGAAACCCACATGTTTTACACAGGAATGGTCCTCTTGGGCACCACTTAATATTGAAAAGCAGTTTAGAGGAACATCTCTTTAAGGTCTTATACGTGTGAATTTCTAACGTGGAGCACTGAGGTTGATAAGAAACCTTTAGCCAATGAGATGTGATTCAGAATCCAAAATGAGAAAGAAACAATTTTTGCAGAGAAATGGTGTGTCTACAATTGTTTGTCTGCCCAAGGCTGATCCACAGAATTTGAGCTGTTCTTCCCTCCTCTACACTCACCCCACACTCATTCCAAAACTCAGAACCCAGGGAGCCAAATCCCACCACGCCTGAAAGAAATTGAGTCCCAGGATGTTTGCCAGCATAAAGCCTTGGTCCAAGTGTTGTCCTTCTGCGAGCCTAATTCTTAATAAATATCCCTTTAACACTTGTAATTTGTAAAACATTGGGCTAGACTTGAGGCTTGAGGAATAGACAAACATCTGTGTGTGCGTGTGTGTGTGTGTGTGTGTGTGTGTGTGTGTCTTTAGTTCCTTGACCACTGCTGGCTCACAAACTTAATTAAACTTTAAAAAACCTATTTTTTAGAAGTAAAACATATATTGTCTGATTTGAATCATTTAAGAGATGTTTGCAAGATGCAGTGTGAAAGATCAAAAAGGCAGATTAAAAAGATTCCACCTGAAAAAGAAAAATCATACTCTTCTTAAAAGAATTACAAAATACATTAGCCCCTCCCTAGTTAAAGCCCAGCCAGGGATTTCAAAGATTCAGATGCACTGCGGGCCAAACCATGGTCACCTAGGGGACTGTCTCTATAGAGTGATTGTCTCCTGTCGTCTCATGGCCACAAATCTCATCTCCCAACTCCGGTATTTTAAAGGCGGTTCCAAGGGGCACCATCCTTTAAAAAGCAGTGGGTCTAATGGCCAAGTATTGAGGTCAGCCCTCTGGAATGACACTCTGTGTCACCACGGGAGCTTGCTTAATCTCACAGTATCTCAGTTTTCCAATGGATAAAGTGACTATTATAATAACCACTTTATTCTCTCAGGGACACTGTAAAGACAGTTTTAAATTCTCATAGCAAGACTTATTATGCCAAATGAGGCATCTTCTGATTTGTCATATCTTTTTTTTTTAAGTTTTTAAATTTTTATTTATTTATTTATTATTTATTTTTTGCTGCATTGGGTCTTCGTTGCTGTGCACGGGCTTTCTCTAGTTGCGGCGAGAAGGGGCTACTCTTTTTTTTTTTTTTTTTTTTTTTT
>NW_020837946.1:15687224-15741484 GCF_003676395.1 Aethalodelphis obliquidens | reverse complement strand
TTTTTTTTTTTTTTTTGCGGTACGCGGGCCTCTTACTGTTGTGGCCTCTCCCGTTGCGGAGCACAGACTCCGGACGCGCAGGCTCATCGGCCGTAGCTCACGGGCCCAGCCGCTCCGCGACATGTGGGATCCTCCTGGACCAGGGCACGAACCCGTGTCGCCAGCATCGGCAGGCGGACTCCCAACCACTGCGCCACCAGGGAAGCCCGGGGGCTACTCTTTGTTGCAGTGCGCGGGCTTCTCATTGCGGTGTCTTCTCTTGTTGTGGGACACGGGCTCTAGGGGCACGGGCTTCAGTAGTTGTGGCACTCAGGCTGAGTAGTTGTGGCTCACGGGCTCTAGAGAGCAGGCTAAGTAGTTGTGGCGCACGGGCTTAGTTGCTCTGCAGCATGTGGGATCTTCCCGGACTAGGGCTCGAACCCGTGTCCCCTGCATTGGCAGGCAGGTTCTTAACCACTGTGCCACCAGGGAAGCCCAGTCATATATTTTCCAAATATATAAACACGTGGTCCGTTTATCAGCTAATAATAATAATAGCTTAATAATAACAATAAGCCTCTAATATGTCAAGCAATAAACTAGGTTTTTTGGGTGGTTTTTTTTTTTTTGAGGTATGCGGGCCTCTCACTGTTGTGGCCTCTCCCGTTGCAGAGCACAGGCTCCGGACGCGCAGGCTCAGCGGCCATGGCTCACGGGCCCAGCCGCTCCGCGGCATGTGGGATCTTCCCGGACCGGGGCACGAACCCGTGTCCCCTGCATCGGCAGGCGCACTCTCAACCACTGCGCCACCAGGGAAGCCCTAAACTAGGTATTTTTAAAGACACCACTTTATTTAATCCTCACAACCCTTCTAGTTAAAGTCAGTATCATTATTACCCATTTTTTACACGCGAGGGATCTGAGATTCGAAGATATCAAGAGACTTTCCCAAGACCATACAACTAATCATGGTGTAAACAGAATGCAAACCCAGGTCTGTCTTTAGGATTCAAATTATAGTGTTATTTCCTCTAGGTCAGGATTATTGTTTCCAATAAAATTATAATTTATGAAGCACTTCTATAAAAGTTCCAAAAGATAAAAATTACTAGGTTATCATGATATTTATGATTGAAAATAATAAAATCAGTAGTATATTTGGTATATGTGGCTAAGTCCATATAGTCAGTAATTACAAAGTACCAAAAAAAGCTGATTAAGCTCATCAAATAAATCAATTCAGTCAGGCAAATTAGACACTTTTATTAAGAAAGTCAGTCAAATTGTTTATGCTTTTTATCGAATTTTTTATTTCCCTGTGAGTTACACCAATGGGTAGAATATACTCACAAACAGGGTAAGATCTTTTCTGTTCTCAAAGGCAGTCATATAATGGGGTGGCATGGGGTCAGGGGAAGGTCTGGAGACTATTTTTAGCATTTCAAAGAGTCTAACAGGTATCAAATAAGTCTACTAGATTAGGCAGAACAGGCTAACTAAATAATCACATTCCTAAGTTTTTGACCAAAATTACTTCAGCTCAATGCAATAATATTCATGATCTCATCTTGATCAGAAAGACTGATTGGGAGTTGCCTGTGTCTTTGGATAATAAAAAAGTGTCAAAAAACATAATGATTACTTAATGTCATAAAGGTGTATGTGCCAAGATGTTTATGCTTCTTACAGTACTGTAGTTATGGTATCAAAAGGGGTGGGAGCTGGAAACTAGATGCTCAACCATAAAGGAATAACTAACTAAACTATAGCTTATTCATACAACAGAACACTATGTAACTATAAATAGGCCAGGCCAGGCATCACTTCAAGAAATGTTATAGAAAAAAATACAGAAAAATATAGAATAAAATAAGCTGGTCACAGAACAGCACTTACTACATGGATACTACATGACTTATGCTCTCACCTAGGTTAAGAAGATATGGATAGAGATATGTATTACATGGATAGCAATATGCATATTCTCTATGTACTCAACACGTTAATAGAAAAGTGCAAAATTGCTTTAATAGAAAAGGAAGTGGAGAGAAGTAACCTGAACTGGTAACAGCAGTAATTTCCAGGAAGGGGAAGAAAACAGCGACAGATAAACAGGCTCTTTCGCTTTCTACTCTCAACCTTTATATGCCTTGAATTTGGACGATGAGTGTCAACTGTATTGTAATTTTTTAAATTCATTAATAAATGCAAGGGGGTCCTTTTGTTTGGTAAACCTTTCCAAACAAGGACTCCATATGGAAACAAAAAAGAAAATGAGTCCATGGTAGTGAAAACTAGATGACCCGCTAGTGCAGAAATACCCTTCCATTGCACACACATAACACACACACCCACTCTACCAGGGAGAGATCAGGAGTGAAGCATTTATAAAGAAAGCTCTGTTTCCCGTTGCCAGAAATCTCATTGTCGTGCAACGACTCTTCTCTGCAACCTTGAAAATACTGCAAGCTGGTAGCTAAGCATAGTAAACAAGGGGAGGACCAGCACAAAGACACTTCAGGATCGCTGGCACCTTCCCGAGACCTGTCCTGCTCCCAACTGGACACAGGTGTGCCTGAGAGGGAAGCTGCCGTGTAAGCCCGCCCTGTGAGAGGCAGGACGAGCCTCGCCATTCCCCCTAAAGTAAACATGCACCGGACCTGCTCCATCAGCCGTGGCAACGAGGGACGTGCCATCTGCCCAGCTCCAGCTCTGGCACAACAGCTCAGCCCATAATAAGAGACTTGGTGTGTGCCAGGAGTACGCCTAAAGTTCTGCTAAACATCGAGACTCTCTAAGAGATAAGAAATGGACTTCACACGGCCTTGGAAATACGCACTTCTTAGGATATTCCAGTGTGACTATTTCAGAGTGAGTTCAAAGTAGGTCTCAACTGCACTGAGATTGATCAGGAGAAAAGAGGGGGGCTTATCAGGACCTCTTCTCACAGCTGTTTCACATTCAATCCAAATCTTTTACTCTAAGTTTCTTAGTTTGCCTCAGACGGGCCTAACCACCACGTACTTTTGTGCTCTCTCGGCCTAGACTTTGCCAGGAACTAAACAAGTATGAGTCTCTGCCAACGCCAAGGTATTCGGTGGAAGGGGCAGACACCATCAGATAAAGTCCATGGAGGGCGTGGGGAGAGACGAATTGAGTAAGGAGGAAAGAAGAGAACTTGCAGCACAACTTCTGGACAGTTTTGCTGACAGCCACCCCTCCCTGCTCGTGGATAGGATGCTATGGGATGGGAGACAGTCTCTTCCCCGTCTCTGGTAAGGCTGCGGTAATGAGACCAAAGACGTGGTTGTTACAGGGAGCAGGTAAGCCTGTGTGGCAATTAAAGAGCCAGACTTGCCAAGGTCAGCGCAAGCAGGTGTGGTCCGAGCCAAAGGAGACACCAGTCAAGTGGGGCTCTTCCAAGTGACGGGAGGAAAACCAAAACAAAACGCTGCAAGAAAGAAAGAATGAAGGAGGGTGGGGCATCTTAAAAGGTATAAACCCAAAGACTTATCAGGTCCTTATTTGTACTGTCAGTGGTGCCTCTTCAGCATCTTCACCTTCAATACCATGAAAGAGCCTTTTAAAAGATTTGAACAAGGCGCAGAGGGAGCCCTTCCCCGGCAGGAGCGTGTGCGGCCCTCCTCCCGCGCTTGTCTCCGACCCCAGCTCCACCTCCGGGACAGGTGAGCAAGCACTGACTCTCCAACGATGATCAGAGTTTGGAACTGAGCAGGGGAACACGCTCTCCGGAGCAGGTTCAGCTCAACAGCTAAGGGGAGCCTCAGATGATCTCAGAAAGGGGGAGAAAATGACTATGACGACGCACCTCTCCTCTTTTTGCATCTACATCAATGAGAGGACGTGCGTTACCAGGAAACAGCTTCATTCTTTATTGAAGACCTATAACATCTTTTATAGGAACCAGAAAAATCTGCATATCTTATATGGACAGACTGACGGTGGTAAACTAATGGCTGAAGTAACGCTGGACATTTTCTGGGGAGTAAAGCAGCCTATACAACTGAAAACACAAGATGAGAAGCAAATCCCTTCTTTCACTGTGCTGAAGTCACCAGATGTCTTTTCCAAAAGGGGAACGACACGCTGGGGAGAATTTCATGATCTTTACCGTATTAGTGATTTGGACAGGACTCAGATTCCAGTGTCTGGACCCACAGATTCCCAGGAAGATTATTTATCTTATCACAGTAGCACTCTGAAGCTTCCTGCAGATGAAGAACCTGAATCCCCATTGCTCTATAGAACCAAGAGTGAAGCAACCCTGGTGAGAAAAAGGATGAAGCCTCTGATGATGGACAGAAAGGACAGACAGAAGCATAGGGCCTCTATGAACGGACACTTTTATAACCATGAAACATCAATTTTCACTCCAGCCATTGGATCAGAAACTAAGGTCAGAATAAACAGTGATATGAGAACTGAAGAAGTAATAAAGCAAATTCTCCAAAAATTTAAGATCGAAAATAATGCCCGGGATTTTGCACTTTACATTATTTTTGCAACAGGAGAGCAGAGACGGCTAAAGAAAACAGACATTCCGCTACTGCATAGACGTCTACAGGCACCATCCAAAAAGAATGCTCTCATTTTCCTCATGAATAAAGATGCAGAAGAAATTAGCAGTGATGTGGCTCAGTATATTAACTTTCATTTTTCTCTCCTGGAATCCATCCTTCAAAGATTAGATGAAGAAGAGAAAAGAGAGATTCAAAGAACAATAACAAAATTCAGTACAGAAAAGGCTATCATACTGAAATGTCTTCGAAGTAAATAGGAAATAGAAAATTTATGATTAAAAGGTTGCCAACAAAAAAGTAGCAAGTATATGCAAGCACAGAGTTTTACTAGATGCAAAAAAAATTCAAATAAATTATGCAAGTGAGATGTTAACATCACTACCGTGGTAGTTTTAAGATATATGTGTGAAGTCTTTGATACGCCTCCTCTCAAGATATGGGCTGGACTTAGTAACTCACTTCTAAGGAACAGAGGAAAGCAGAAGTGCCAGGGCGTGGCTTTGGAGACTAGGTCATAAAAGGCACTGCGGTGTCCTCCTTGCTTGTTCTCTTGGATCGCTGGCTCTGGGGGGAGCCAGCTGCCACATCCAGAGTAGCCCTAGGGAAAGGCCTTTATAACAGGAACTGAGACCTTCTTCCAAAAGCCCAAAAGCCAACAAGGAACTGAGGCACCCTGTCCACAGCCCACAGCCGTGGGAGCGCGCCATCGGCAGGCCCCGTCAAGCCTTCAATGACTGCAACCCTGCAAAGAGCTTGAGTACAACCTCATGAGAGACCTGAGCCAAAAATCCCAGCTAAACCACTCCTGGATTCCTGATCCTCGGAAAATGTGTGAGGTACGAAATGTTTGTTGTAGTATGCTGCTACGTTTTAGGATAATTTGTTACATCACAATAGATAACTGATATAATTTCTGAGGCAAAAATCTGTTCACTTCAGAGTCATCTTTACATAATACAAGAATATAAACTTTTGTCACAAAACCGTTCATCCTTGTTTTAGGTGGTCCAAATATTTCACTACCAGTTACATATTAGTTCAAATTCAGTTCTAGATAATGTTATACTTATTAATGGTAGAGGACCTGGCACATTCATCTTTGTATACTTTGTTGTACTTAATATGGTGTCCCGTGTATTGGATGTGCTCAATAAAAATCAATTGAATAAAAAAAAAAAGATTTGGACAGAAAAAAAAACAAAGGCACACTCTTAGCAGCCTTTTTTTTTTTCTTTTGAAAGCCCTTGAGAGTGTATACACTAGGCTGTCCACTGGTTTGCCAGTGGACAGACAGACAACAGGGCTCAGTGGAGCCCACAGCAGCCTGCCAGGCTCTCCGAGAGGGTCCATCCATGATGGCTCTTCCTTCTCTGTCCCTGACACCCCAGGGCCCTCAGCCTCAGGGTGTTCCACTCTCCGTGGCCTCCAGCAGGATGTTCTCCTCTTAAATATCCATTCCTATTTCCACCTGTCACTTCCCTGAAGTCTCAGACTTGATCACCCTCCTCACCAAACCCAAAGCCATCCAGCCCCAGGACCCATTCTCACTCACCCAAGCTCTTCACTAGCACTTCTCAGCAGCTGACTTTCACTGGACAGCCTCAGCCCTGACACTCAGTCTGAAAAGCTGCACTACACACCCAGTATCTTCCCCCAAAATGTTGATGATCCTGAGCTAGAAGGCATGGGTTTACTTCTTTCGCTCACTCATTGCTGTTTACTATCTTACTCTTGCACTGGAGGGCAAACTTCATGTCGCCAGAGAGCTTGTCTTAGATGCCTCCATATCCTTGTCCCTGGAGAGGTGCTGCCCAAAACTACAACCTCAAAACACAACACTTGAACGCTTTTCTTAATTGGGAGGTACTGTGATATTTGATTTCAAAGACTCTGTAGAAAGAAAAGAATAGAATGTATCTTATGAATAATTTTTATATTAATTACTTGTTGAAATGATAATATTTTCAATCTATAATGTTTAAATATTTAAAAGTTATTTAAATTAATAATTATTAATTTTAATTAATATTAAATTAAATTATTAATAATTATTAAATTAAAATTATTTAATTTTAATTATTATTATTAAATAATTAAAATTAAAAATATTTAAATTAATTTTACCTGTTTATTTTTTGTTTAATGTGACAACTAGAAAACTTTAAATTACCTAGGCAGCTTACATTCTATTTCTGTTGAGCACCACTGACCTTGACTTATGCCTGGCACATTTTAGGTGGCCAATACTTATTAAATCCATCCATACATATATACATATATAAGTACTGTGGCTCCTTGGACCCACCATTTAAACTGTCTAAGCCTCTTTTCATTTTTACTCTTTGATCCCACAGGACTTCCAATGAAGACTAAATGAAATAATGTTGCCCAAAGTTTAAAATATTACCTAAAGATATGTTATTTGTATTTAAAGAATGAGAAGGCTTGAAGAATGAGAAATGAAGTGTAATTGGATAATCCCCTAATTATTTAGACAGCCCTATTATCAGAACATGTAAACACTGAGAACAACTACTGTGAAAGGGATAGGATTAATACTCTGAAACCACATTCATTATCAATCTTACAATCAGAAATCAGACTTCAGCAGAAAATCAAGGGTTTGCCAAAATTATGGCAGAAAATAGATTTCTTTGACAGCTTAGGGAAAACATAGATACCTAATTATTTTGCATTCCAGATTTCAGCTTGGGTAGGGTGTTTCCCCTGTGGGTAATTAACTGTTCTGTTTGGTAAAGTACATTTTATAAGTCAAGTAGAAAATGGTTTCAAACGGAAAAATAAGATGGGATAATAAATGAAAAAAAGTCAGGTTAACTCAGGAAGAGACAAATCACAGCCATTGTGACCTGGGCATCCCTAAATGTCTATCAGTAACAACCGTATTCTCAACTCTCACTAATATGATTGAAATACACAATGTGGGGGGAAAAGCAGAACCAAAATATCCCGGATTTTCTTCTTTATCACAGAACAGGTGATTCAAATATAAGTGCTTACGGTGGATAAAAATTCACCTAATTTGCAATCCAGCGAGTATCATATAAATTTAAGGGAAAGGTGGCTATTGACCTAATTTCAGGCTCCACATTTAAGCAAATGAAATCCACTTTTAAGAATTGACATACTCAGCTTCTTCAAAAGATACCTGTGAATAGGAAGTGTGTGTTTTGTTGTAGAGATAGAAGTCTTTGTTCTTTTTTCTCTCTCCATTACTACATGTTTGTAATTCTCCACTGGAGGTGGTGGGAGAGTCTGCTCCTCAGGGGACATCTGGCTATGGCTGGAGACATTTTTGTCACATCCTGGGAGGGGTTACCAGCATCTAGTGGGTATAGCCATGGATGCTGCTAAATATCCTGCCAAGACAGCCCCCAGTAACAAAAAGTTGTCCAGACCAAAAGGTCAATGGTGCCACTGGTGAGAAATCCTGTACCAAAGGAACAGATGCCTATAAGATGTTTCAGGATTTTTTTAAGATCAAATGAAGTTGAACACAGATGCCTATAAGATGTTTCAGGAATTTTTTTAAGATCAAATGAAGTTGAGCACATCCTTGATGGCCTCAGGCAACCATCAATGCTTGAATACAAGGCCAAGGAAACGACGAAAAAGTTAACTGGTTATAACTCATTATAGAAAAACTTAGGGATTAACCATTAGTCTATAAGAACTGATCCAGGAAAAGAACAATGCTAACAAAATACTTAATGTAACTGAGGCACAATTTATAAGGATGAAAGACTTTTCCTTGACACACTTCATTCAACATTAACTCATTGAGTCTTTGGTATCCAAGAGGGCTGTACTAGGGAATTCGGAGGATGTAAAAGCAGAAAATCCCAAAGTTTACCATCAGCAAACATACTATAGACTAAAGTTAAGACAGCCTTTGAAGAAATATCTCTGGAATTAAAGAAAATCTGGGAGGCATTGCACCAGAGAAAATAAGAATCCTGGCTTTGGAATCATCAAAGGACAAATAAGGACTGGAATCAAGACATACCCTGGGAGAGACACTTAATCCCTCTGAGCTTCAGATTTCTCATCTATAAAATGGGGATAATAACACCTACTCAGTGGGGTAGGTGTGAGGATTATGTGCAATTATGTATGTAAATTGTCTGGCATGAAGCCTCTGCCATGGTGGTTACTCAATACATGCTTCTTGATTACACTATTAGTGTTCTCAACTTAACTATACCTAAGTAATCATAGTGAGGTGATGTGAAAAGGAAGGCTTCTGGCAGGTGTTGTGGAAACACTGGGTTTTTTGAGAAAAAGCTAACTCAAAACAAACAAACAAAAACTCTGAACTCCAAAAAACTATTATAAAAGAAAAAGGTAGTAAAAGAATCAGGAAACCTGGTTATAACAATACTGATGACAAATCCTAGAAGACACAGGAGTCTGTTAATGATGGAACATTCTCAGGTGAAAGGCAACTGCTCCAGAACACAGTACAATTTATGTTATTTCAATAAAATAAGATGGAACCTGGACTTTGAGAAAAAATCTGATATCTATAGCTAAGTAGAAATAATGAACTGGTTGCAGACATTCTCAGATCAAAGTTTATCTGCAAAAATCTTTTAGGATCTGTATGACAGCTCCTGGATGTTGAAAGGGTTTGAATCATAGGCTAAGTTAAAAACTAGTAAATATGTATTTTTTGTATTGGACATATTTTAAAACGTTCCATAGAAATCCCTGTTAACATCTTCAGTACTGTCACCAACAACAGATTTCTCAACAATTTTCAAGTATTTTCATATCTGTATTTTAAGTTTTTATTTGTCACCATCCTAAAAGATATATAAGGCAGGTATTAATATTCCCATTTTGTTGGTGAGTATATAGAGACTGTGAGGTTAAATAATTGGGGAAACTTTGCCACAAATGGGTGGAAAAAATCTAGCACTCTCACTCTCTCTTCAGCCTTCTTTTCATATAATAAGTATTTCTTGTCACATACATAATTAAATTTAATGTATTTTTGAGCTTCTAATCAACAGAAATAAGTAGTTCACAGTTAGCCTCAAAGACCTACAATCCATTATGTACATAATTATAACACAGGGTTGACATCATGACATAAGGAATGTGCAAAAAACAAGCTCTGTGAATTGAAAGGAGGGAGAGATCATAACAAAAAGGCAGGAAAGACAGGAGGTAACATTCCAAGGGGGCACAGATGTATGGGTGGCATTTTTACAGAAGATGCAGAGAAAGAGGTTGCACAGAAGAAGAAGAGAGAAGAATACTTCAAGGTATTTTCAGGGATCAGAGAGGGAAAATTTGGCTGGAGCATAGGGTACCACATGCACAGGAAAAGTGGGAGTTGGAAAGTTAAATTGATGCCATATTGTAGAAGCATTTGAATGCCTGGGTGAGGAGTTTGTATTTAACTGTGCAAACACTGTGGAAACTTCCTAAAGCAGGGGAAATTAATTTAAATTTCTACAAACCTCTTAGCCGCCCTGCCTCTATCTCCCACTGAATTGTGAGTATAGCTCTTTATATACGGGTCACTCTAGCTACTCTCTAAACTCCTAAAGAATAAAAAGTCTTAATAATCTTTAAATTTCAGTGGCTAGGTTACTCTGCAAAGCACACACTAACACTCTAAAGGTTTTCAGAATAAATAAGTAAGTATGAGTGAATTAATGGCTGAATCAATGAGCTAAAGAGGGGACATGGAAAGGAAGGGTATAAATATAGGAAATAATGTGGAAGAGACCCTACTATTTGGACTGGGTTGACTCAGCAGGAAGCCGTGGAGAGAAAAGGGTAGACATGAGTTTGAGTCTTTGCTTCCGAGTGGCTGGGAGAATGGTAGGTTTCAAAAACAAGAAGGATGAGACTGGTCCATTAGGTGTTTGACTCATACTACCTATCACACAATCCCTAATGTTCTGGGGGCTCCTCAGCCCCCTCTAGTCAGAGTCACAGAGCAGTGGCTCCTCACCCCAGAGGTCCGAACAGCCGTGTGGCTGACAGGGTCTTGGTGCTCCAGCCTGGTGTCAGGCCTGAGCCTCTGAGGTAGAAGAGCCGAGTTCAGGACACTGGGCCACCAGAGACCTCCCAGCCCCACGTAATATCAATCGACGAGAGTGCTCTCAGAGATCTCCATCTCAGCGCTAAGACCCAGCTCCACCCAACGGCCAGCAAGCTCCAGTGCTGGACACCCCATGCCAAACAATAAGCAAGACAGGAAAACAACCCCACCCATTAGTAGAGAGGCTGCTTAAAATCATACTAAGTTCACAGATACCCCAAAACACATCACCAGATGTGGCCCTGCTCACCAGAAAGACAAGATCCAGCCACGCCCACCAGAACACAGGCACTAGTCCCCTACACCAGGAAGCCTACACAACCCACTGAACCAAGCTTAGCCACTGGAGACAGACACCAAAAACAACGGGAACTACGAACCTGCAGCCTGCGAAAAGGAGACCCTAAACACAGTAAGTTAAGAAAAATGAGAAGACAGAGAAATATGAGGCAGATGAAGAAGCAATATAAAAACCCACCAGACTAAACAAATGAAGAGGAAATAGGCAGTCTACCTGAAAAAGAATTCAGAATAATGATAGTAAAGATGATCCAAAATCTTGGAAATAGAATGGGGAAAATACAAGAAATGTTTAACAAGAAGCTAGAAGAACTAAACAGCAAAGAAACAATGAGGAACAACACAATAAATGAAATTAAAAATTCTCTAGAAGGAATCAATAGCAGAATCACTGAGGCAGAAGAATGGATAAGTGAGCTGGAAGATAAAATAGTGAAAATAACTACCACAGAGCAGAAAAAAGAAAAAAGAATGAAAAGAATTGAGGACAGACTCAGAGACCTCTCGGACAACATTAAATGCACCAACATTCGAATTATAGGGGTCCCACAAGAAGAAGAGGAAAAGAAAGGGTCTAAGAAATTATTTGAAGAGATTAGAGTTGAAAACTTCCCTAACATGGAAAAGGAAATAGTCAATCAAATCCAGGAAGTGTAGAGAGTCCCATACAGGAAAAATCCAAGGAGAAACATACCAAGATACATATTAATCAAACTATCAAAAATTAAATACAAAGAGAAAATATTAAAAGCAGCAAGGGAAAAGCAACAAATAACATACAAGGGAATCCCCATTATGTTAACAGCTAATCTTTCAGCAGAAACTCTGCAAGGCAGAAGGGAGTGGCAGGACATATTTAAAGTGATTAAAGGGAAAAACCTACAACCAATATTACTCTACCCAGCAAGGATCTCATTCAGATTCTATGGAGAAATTAAAACCTTTACAGAGAAGCAAAAGCTAGGAAAATTCAGCAGCACCAAACTAGCTTTACAACAAATGCTAAAGGAACTTCTCTAGGCAGGAAACACAAGAGAAAGAAAAGGCCTACAAAAACAAACCCAAAACAATTAAGAAAATGGGAATAGGAACATATATATCAATAACTACCTTAAATGTGAATGGATTAAATGCTCCAACCAAAGGAAATACATAGGCTGAATGGATACAAAAACAAGAACAGTATAAATGCTGTCTACAAGAGACGCACTTCAGACCTAGGGACACATACAGACTGAAAGTGAGGGGATGGAAAAAGATATTCCATGCAAATGGAAATCAAAAGAAAGCTGGAGTAGCAATTCTCATATCAGACAAAATAGACTTTAAAATAAAGACTATTAAAAGAGACAAAGAAGGACACCACATAATGATCAGGGATCAATCCAAGAAGACATAACAATTGTAAATACTTATGCACCCAACATTGGAGCACCTCAATACATAAGGCAAATACTAACAGCCATAGAAGGGGAAATCGACAGTAACACAATAAGAGTACGGGACTTTAACACCCCACTTTTACCAGTGGACAGATCATCCAAAATGAAAATAAATAAGGAAACACAAGCTTTAAATGACACATTAAACAAGATGAACTTAATTGATATTTATAGGACATTCCATCCAAAAACAGCAGAATACACATTCTTCTCAAGCACTCATGGAACACTTTCCAGGATAAATCATATCTTGGGTTACAAATCAAGCCTTGGTAAATTTAAGAAAATTGAAATCGTACCAAGTATCTTTTCCTACCACAATGCTATGAGACTAGATATCAATTACAGGGAAAAAAACTGTAAAAAAATACAAATATATCAAGGCTAAACAATACTCTACTAAATAACCAAGAGATCAGTGAAAAATCAAAGAGGAACTCAAAAACTACCTAGAAACAAATGACCATGAAAACACAACGACCCAAAACCTATGGGATGCAGCAAAAGCAGTCCTAAGAGGGAAGTTTATAGCAATACAATCCTACCTCAAGAAACAAGAAAAATCTCAAAAAAAAACAACCTAACCTTACACCTAAAACAATTAGAGGAAGAACAAAAAATGCGAAAGTTAGCAGAAGGAAAGAAATCATAAAGATCAGATCAGAAATAGATGAAAAAGAAATGAAGGAAACAATAGCAAAGATCAATAAAACTAAAAGCTGGTTCTTTGAGAAGATAAACCAAATTGATAAACCATTAGCCTGACTTATCAAGAAAAAAAAGGGAGAACACGCAAATCAATAGAATTAGAAATGAAAAAGAAGTAACAACTGACACTGCAGAAATACAAGGAATCATGAGAGATTATTACAAGCAACTCTACACCAATAAAATGAACAACCTGGAAGAAATGGACAAATTCTTAGAAAAGAATGGACAACCTTCCAAGACTGAACCAGGAAGAAATAGAAAATATAAACAGACCAATCACAAGCACTGAAATTGAAACTGTGATTAAAAATCTTCCAACAAACAAAAGCCCAGGACCAGATGGCTTCACAGGTGAATTCTATCAAACATTTAGAGAAGAGCTAACACCTATCCTTCTCAAACTCTTCCAAAATACAGCCGAGGGAGGAACACTCCCAAACGCATTCTATGAGGCGACCATCACCCTGATACCAAAACCAGACAAAGATGTCATAAAAAAAGAAAATTAGAGGCCAATATCACTGATGAACATAGATGCAGAAAATCCCCAACAAAATACTAGCAGACAGAATCCAACAGCACATTCAAAGGATCATACACTATGATAAAGTGGGGTTTATCCCAGGAATGCAAGGATCAATCACTGTGATACACTACATTAACAAATTGAAGGATAAAACCATATGATCATCTCAATAGATGCAGAAAAAGCTTTCAACAAAATTTAACACCCATTCTTGATAAAAACTCCAGAAAGTAGGCATAGAGGGAACCTACCTCAACAAAATAAAGGCCATATATGACAAACCCACAGCCAACATCATTCTCAATGGTGAAAAATTGAAACCATTTCCTCTAAGACCAGGGACAAGACAAGGTTGTCCACTCTCACCACTATTATTCAACATAGTTTTGGAAGTTTTAGCCACAGCAATCAGAGAAGAGAAAGAAATAAAAGGAATACAAATCGGAAGAGAAGAGGAAGAAGTGTCACTGTTTGCAGATGACATGATACTATACATAGAGAATCCTGAAGATGCTACCAGAAAACTACTAGAGCTCATCAATGAATTTGGTAAATTTGCAGGATACAAAAATAATGCACAGAAATATCTGGCATTCCTGTACACTAATGATGAAAAATCTGAAAGAGAAATTAAGGAAACACTCCTATTTACCTCTGCAACAAAAAGAATAAAATACCTAGGGATAAACTGACCTAAGGAGACAAAAGAACTGCATGCAGAAAACTATATGACACTGATGAAAGAAATTAAAAGTGATACAAACAAATGGAGAGATATACCATGTTCCTGGGTTGGAAGAATCAATATTGTGAAAATGACTATATTACCCAAAGTAACCTACAGATTGAATGCAATCCCTGTCAAATTACCAATGGTGTTTTTCACAGAACTAGAACAAAAAATGTCACAATTTGTATGGAAACACAAAAGACCCCAAAAAAGCCAAAGCACTCTTGAAAAAGAAAAACGGAGTTGGAGGAATCAGGCTCCCTGACTTCAGACTATATTAAAAAGCTACAGCAATCAAGAGAGAATGGTACTGGCACAAAAATAGAAATATAGATCAATGGAACAGGATAGAAAGCCCAGAGATAAACCCACGCACATATGGTCACCTTATCTTTGATAAAGGAGGCAAGAATATACAATGGAGAAAAGACAGCCTCTTCAATAAGTGGTGCTGGGAAAACCTGACAGCTACATGTAAAAGAATGAAATTAGAACACTCCCTAACACCGTAAAAAAAATAAACTCCAAATGGATTAAAGACCTAAATGTAAGGCCAGAAACTATCAAATTCTTAGAGGAAAACATAGGCAGAACACTCTATGACATAAATCACAAGATCCTTTTTGACCCACCTCCTAGAGAAATGGAAATAAAAACAAAAATAAACAAATGGGACCTGATGAAACTTAAAAGCTTTTGCACTGCAAAGGAAACCATACCAAGACAAAAAGACAACCCTCAGAATGGGAGAAAATATTTGCAAATGAAGCATCTGACACAGGATTAATCTCCAAAATATAAGAGCAGCTCATGCAGCCCAATATCAAAAAAAAAAGAAACAATCCAATCCAAAAATGGGCAGAAGACCTAAACAGACATTTCTCCAAAGAAGATATTCAGACTGCCAACAAACTCATGAATGGATGCTCAACATCACTAACCATTAGAGAAATGCAAATCAAAACTACAATGAGGTATCACCTCACACTGGTCAGAATGGCCATCATCAAAAAATCTACAAACAATAAATGCTGGAGAGGGTGTGGAGAAAAGGGTACCCTTTTGCACTGTTGGTGGGAATGTAAATTGATACAGCCACTATGGAGAACAGTATGGAGGTTCCTTAAAAAACTACAAATAGAACTACCCTATGACCCAGCAATCCCACTACTGGGCATATACCCTGAGAAAACCATAATTCAAAAAGAGTCATGTACCAAAATGCTCATTGCAGCTCTATTTACAATAGCCTGGAGATGGAAACAACCTAAGTGCCCATCATCAGATGAATGGATAAAGAAGATGTGGCATATATATACAATGGAATATTACTCAGCCATGAAAAGAAACGAAATTGAGTTATTTGTAGTGAGGTGGATGGATCTAGAGTCTGTTATACAGAGTGAAGTAAGTCAGAAAGAGAAAAACAAATACAGTATGCTAACACATATATATGGAATCTAAAAAACAAAACAAAAAAAGTAGTTCTGAAGAACCTAAGGGCAGGACAGGAATAAAGATGTAGATGTAGAGAATGGACTTGAGGACATGGGGAGGGGTACGGATAAGCTGGGATGAAGTGAGAGAGTTGCATTGACATATATACACTAATAAATGTAAAATAGCTAGCTAGTGGGAAGCAGCTGCATCACACAGGGAGATCAGCTCGGTGCTTTGTGACCACCTAGAGGGGTGGGATAGAAAGGGTGGGAGGGAGACGCAAGAGGGAAGAGATACGGGGATATATGTATATGTATAGCTGATTCACTTTGTTATACAGCAGAAACTAACACAACATTGTAAAGCAATTATACTCCAAAAAAGATTTTTTAAAAAAGCAACCAAGAAATATGGGACATCGAGTTTATTTGAGGTCCGTAGACGATGATGAGGGTAGATAATCAATAGGGTATCACACAAAGTTAGCTGAGAAGCCCCAGCTGCATTTCTACATTTTAGTGCATATGTAATGTGAATTGTACCCTTTGGCAGAAATTTTACAGAGCGTATTGTATACCCTCTCAATGAAAGAAAAGTGTGGTTGTCTGAAAATTCTATGTTTATGAAAGTGGACGCTTTAAAGTTCATGGTAAATTTTACACACTACTATATATAAAATAGATAAGTAATAAGGACTTACTGTTTAACACAGGGAACTCTACTCAGTACTTTGTAATGGCCTATATTGGAAAAGAATCTAAAAAAGAGTGGATATATGTATAACTGATTCACTTTGCTGTACACATGAAACTAATACAACATTGTAAATCAACTGCACTCCAATAAAAATTTTTTTTAATACATTATAGATTTTTACTTTCATATAATCCATTTGCAAAGGTTTCTATGTAATAGGGTACCCCATATCAATAGATCTTTTTTACATGAAAAAATCATAAATAAATAAAGATTGTGGTAATTAATTACTTTTGATATTAATGAACCTTGAGAAGAACACTAGATATCAGATTACTGACTCAGGAAATCTGTTTAATTTATCTTTGCACAATCCCAACACTGGAAGAGTTCAGAGACTAGCAGAGGTGACCACTGCACAAATAGCATTGCTTAATGCAATAAGTGTTATAAAAGAGGCATAATCACATGACAATAATAAGCACAGCACCTCAAACATTTTCGCGATGTTTTTCAGTGAATGAGTGGATCAATTTGTGTATGAGTGAGTGAATGTTGGCTCTACAAAGCCTGCAGAATGCAAAACTGTTTTCTGTTTTGTGCATCGGCATTTGATGTATTCTATATCAACCATAGTTCTTAAAAATATCTTTAGACAATTGAAATAGATATATGAGAAGTGTTGATTCATTTCCAGGTATTCTAAGGCATTGCACTTTCCTATGACAGCCTTCTTCTCCCATCAGGGAATTGGATAACAGGTAAGTTTGGCAAAGGCTGGATAAATGTGCAAATGGGTCATTTCTTACACAGGATTACAGTACACAGAGCAAATAAGCCCCATGACCATCATACACACACACACACACACACACACACACACACACACACACAAAAACTAAGGCCAGCTGAGAGCCAAAAGCTTGAAACCAATGAAAGAAGCCACAGCAGCCCTCAATGACGTATGGCAAAGCAGACAGGGTGGTTCCAAAAGGTACAGGCAAGTGCAATAAAAGAGAACAGACAGAATTATTCTGGTACCTAGTAATTGTTAGTAGAGGACAATTCTTACAGGCAGATGTTTAGAGTTTCTGTATTCAAGAAATACCACCTGCAACCTTACACTAAAGTTTGTTTCAAGTTGTTTTCTTTTATATGAACATGGACTTAGAGATATTTTTTTAACTTTTGAGAATATAATACATTCAAATATGCTTTGATAATGATCTATTAGTTTAAGAAGGTTCCAGTCTAGAAAAAAATTGAGCATTAAAAAGTATAGAAAAGCATCAAAAAAGCTCAGAAAACAATTGAGCATTACCATTTCTGGTGTGCATGTCATGATTCTCCCCCACCAACCCCGGACAGAAGAGGCCCAATCCAAGAGTCCCTCCAACTGGCCTGTACCCGGGAGACTCTTAGTACCAAGTCCCCTGGCAGGACGGCAGAGGACTCGGGTCTGAAGAGTTCGATTCTGCACATGTGTCAGAAAGACATGTGATGGGAGCGTGTTGCAGTCACACAAAATGCAGTGATTTCATCAGCAGTGCAGTGTAGCCAAGGGGAGGGTGAGTGGAAAGAACAAGACGGTTGCATGGATGAGGTGATGGTTTATGCTGGCAACATGACCGCCTCATAGATGACAGCAATGTTCAGGCAAGTCTCCTGACTCCGGCTGAGTTCAACACCTATGGTGTTTTCTGGCTTAGTTACCTCCAAATTGGTTTTGGCTCAAGACTCCTTCCTGGTGAAATTATGTATCTTACCCCCTGCCTGCCCAGCTCTTAATGGTCACAGAAAAAGCCAACAACCACAAGGTACAAATCTCAAGGGACTCTAGGAAGCAACTGACATGAGAACCCAGGAACTTTTCTGGAGAAGTACTAATTTTAAACCATTTTTTAAATGCAATAATAAAAAGCCTCACTAGGAAAAAAAAATTTCTGCTGTGGTGATAATTTTAATTTCTTTGAATGAGATACATATAACTGGTGCTTTTGTAATTAAGGATTCCAAATAGCAGAAATGTTCAGCTGTGATTTTATATATTGTAGATATTATTAGTATCTCAACTTAATTTTCCTTTAATTTTATGTCATTAGATATGGCAGTAGGCTATGTGACATTCTTGCCTGATGGGTAATCTTACCATGGTTGAAAAGTTGGCACTGCATCTACCTGGAGACATATAGCTCAATAGAAACTATGAAGCAACAAAACTAAGAAAGGCATGTGTATTGTTCAATGGTAAGATGGCATTTTCACATCACAAAGAATTTGTGATACGTTATTTGGCTTTATGAAAACAGCTATTGCAGAAGTGTAGAGACAGACGGAGAAGAACATAAATTATGGAGGAATATAAAGAGAGTGTGGATTGGGGATAACCAAAGTACTTTAAATTGGTCTGAAAATCTCGGAATAAGTTACTTGGAGCCACTGTTAGGGACTTTGGAACTCAGGTGGATGTCTATCCTGGCAATAACATTTGGAACAAGCTCCACTGCGACCAATGTGAAGGAGATGATCAAATAATTTGGTCAAACTGGGATTCCATTAAATCAGTCAGTGATTTCTCATCTGGAAACAAGGCAAGTCATCAAATACCCCTGGGGCTTCTGTTATTATTTTGTAACTGTAAGGGAGAGGGCAAGCTGATCTCTCGAATTCATTTCGATTCATTTCATGATTCTACAACGCTTCCCCCATCAACCGTGGTGGGAAATATCTGTCCTACTCCTAGACAGTTGTCTGATCTAAAGAAGGGCCCTTTGTCCCATCAAAGAGGCTCCTCACCATTTTATTTCTTAACACTTAGAACTTTCAGGAAAGATCTAATCAAGGAGACACCAGATGTCAAAGCATCCTAATTGCTGTAGATAATGATCAAGAGTTTAAAGGCACTGTACATGCATGTGAAACATTTGCTGGGGGAGTGATTCCCAGGCAAGAACATGGAAACAGCTGTCTCACTTGAGTTTAAGTTTTTATGGTTAAGGAGATATGCTATTTCCAAATCAGATCACATGAATTAACTTTTAAAATAAAGACTGTCCTTCTGTAGTTACACAAAGCATATGCTAGTTTTAATCAAACCAAATGCTGGGGACAGAGGACCTCACTCAAATTAATTAAAGTGTGTGTGTGTGTGTGTGTGTGTGTGTGTGTGTGTGTGTGGGTGTGTGTTATGAAGGAGAGAGAGATTGAAAGTGCATGTATGCCTGTGTGTATGAGCTGGGGAAAACAGAAAAGTCTCAAGTTCAGTCGTTACTTTTAACATTTTCCCTTTATCACTGGTTTTAAGCACATCAATTGTTTTGTGTTTTGATGTAATTTTCTTCATGTTTCTTGGCTTGGAATTTGTTGATCTGTTTGTATCTATGAATTTATAGTTTTCATGAAATTTAGAAAGTTTCCAGCCATCATTTCTTCAAATATATTTTCTGCCCTCCCTCATCCCATATCCTCTCCTATGGGCACTACAATTACATGCATGCTTGTCCATTTGAAATTGTACCACTGATCACTGATGATCTGTTCCTTTTTTCATCTTTTTTCTCTGTGTATGTTCTTGAGTAGTTTCTACGGCTATGTCATCAAATTTATTAATCTTTTCTTCTGCAGTATCTTATCTGTGATTAATCTCATCTCATGTACCTTTTTCATCTCAGACACTATGGTTTCTATCTCTAGAATATTGATTTGGGTGATATGTATATCTTCCATGTCTCTACTTAACATAGTCAGTCTTTCTTCTAGCTTCTTGAATATACGCAATACAGTGATAATGATTGTTTTCATGTCCTTGTCTACTGATTCTGTCATCTGTGTCATTTCTGCATCAGTTTTGATGGATTTTTTCTCCTCATTATTGGCAGTATTTGCCTGCTTCTTTGCACTTTGGTAATTTTTTTATGGGTGCCGACATTTTGAACTTCACTTTGTTGGGTGTTAGTTATTTTTGTATTCCTAGAAGTATTTTTGAACTTTATTCTGCTAACAGATAAATTACTTGAAAAGAGTTTGAGGCCTTCAGATCTTGCTTAGTTAGGCAGAACCAGAGCAGTGTTTAGTCTAGGCTTTATTTTCCCTGATACTCAGGAAAGACCCTTCTTAGTCCTCTGATACCCCCTGAATTATGAGATTTGTCACTCTGGCCATTGGGAACAGGCACTATTCCTGGCCTTGTGTGACCTTCAGGCATCATTTCTTCTAATCCTCTTGAGTGGTTCCCAGCATCAAGGAATTTTCTCATACACGTGTGCTAATCTCTAACATTCTCTCCCTGTAAAACTCTCTCATGGTTGGTGTTCTGCCCTTCCCACTCTAGCTGGCTTGTCTTCCCCAGACTGTCTCTTCAACTCAGATTGTGTACATCTTCTTGTGTTCTACTTTGTGTATTGCAATCTAGAAACTTCCTAAAGGAAATAAGCTGGGGCAATTCCAAAGATCACCTCATTTGTTTTCTATCTGTCAGGGATTGCTGGCCTTGGTTGCCCAATGTCCAGTATCTTGAGTGTTGTCATTTGACTGTCCAGTGTTTAGTTGTTTCAGGTGGGAGGGCAAATCCAATCCCTATTACTTCATCTTGATTGGAAGGAGAAGTCCTCAAGTCCAATCATTACTAAACTATTTTAAAGTTTATAAAGCAACAAACATCAAGGCATAATGCAGAGTTTGGAGGTGATATTCATGAGTAAAAAGAGAGAAAGACTAAGTGAATAGAGAAAAGAGAATCTACTGAAAAACTTAAATCTTCTAAAAAATTTCATTGGCAAACATTGACACATCTTTATGTTTAAAAAAAAAAAACCAAAAACTTAGAGCTAGATCATTCTGCAAATTTTGTGAAAGATCTGCTTAAGTTCACAATAATCTGAAAATCTGAGACTTGGAGCTTAGCAGAAGAAATCACATTTATAAAAATTTGATCTTTTAATCATGGGAAGAATGCTACACTTAGGAGTGTCTTTATGAAGTGACAGAGTCATGCCTGCACAGTGCCTAACATACACACAATAAATTCTTGTGCAATAATAAATATTACTGCAGGAGAATACAGAAGAGAATGGCCAATACCAGATCATAAAATTGTCTGAGATAGTTATGACACAGTGAGAAACTAGTAGATATAAAAAAAACTGTACTGATTTGCTAAAAATATATGTATTCAAAGATTCTATGAAGACATGGGACTTCTGGGGGCACTCAAAATGTTATTTCTTGACCTGGATAGGGATTACACAAGTATTCATTTTACATCAACTTATTAAGCTCTTCCTTTATGTTTTATGCACTTTTCTAAATGTTGACTATAGTACACAATTACAAAAGTTTTTTTTAAGATCACATAGAAACCGTAAAAGAGCCAGTTTCAATTGTCAGCTTTGAAACTAAAAAGCTGAGTAATTCTACTCTTCATAAGAAGTCATCATAATGTCATTATAATATACTGTCTATTTACAAGTTTAAATAAAAATTGAAGAGTTTTTTTTGACAAACGGCTTTCAAATACATAATCTTCTTATGACCCTGAGGAATAGGTATAATTAATTATTCACCTCCATTTTCCAGATAGAAAAACTGGGGCTTGAAAAGCTAAATGACTTGTCCAAGATCATGTACAATAAGGAATTGGTGGAGTCATGTTATTGCCACTGTACCATAATCCTGCATCTTTCTTGATTTTATAATAATGTAGTATGTAAAGGGCAGTATGGCAGACACTGTTGGTAATCTCCAAGCAAGCATTTCTCCATGTTTTCCTTGTTAATATCTTTTGCTCAGTAATCAGGTAGCCACTTCCTAGAAAGGAGTAGAGTAATCCTTCCCAGGCCCAGAATATAATACCTGATTAATTTAAACCAATCACAGTAATCACATTCCCTTCCCAATAATTGTTTTATGAAATAGGCATGTGACGCACCTTGACCAGGGAGATGCAAGAGAAGACCCGCTGTGGAGCCTTACTGTGTAAGGACATGATATTTGAAGCTGTTTGGACATCTTGACAAGTCTGAGGGTAAAAGCAACCTGAAGAGAATGCTAAGGCAGAAAGATGAAAAACAACCTAGATCTCTGATGACATGGTTGAATCCTATAAGTCCAACCCTAAAATATCCCTACTTCCGAACGTATTATTCTGTGGGATAACAAACCTCCCTATTATATGAGCTATTTTGACTTAGATTTTTCTGTTACCTGCAGCTAAAGGCATTCCTACTAATATGCTAAGTACTGAACTGCATCATCTTATTTAATTTTCATTAGAAATTCTTTGAGACAGATATTACTACTGCCATTTTTCAGAGGACTTACAGCTTAAAAATCAGTTAGTAATTAACAGCAGTTCATGAAGTTAAAACAATGATTCAAACCTATTATGCTTGACTCCCGACATGTCACATGATAAACCCTGCAGTAGACTCTTTTTCAAAAGATGATGACTCAGTCACATGGGATCATTAAACTTATTTTGTTGCCATCATTTTAGTTGTGGCTACAGTGAGAATCAATGTTGTTTTCTCTTTTCTCCAGTCCTCAAACAGAGCCCTTCAGGGCAAAATTCTTGCCTCCTGGTACTCTGCAATCATTCTTCCATAAAGATTTCCTAAAAGTCAGGGGAGGGCAACAGTTCCTCATTCTGAGCAAGTGCTTCCTAACAATACAATGATTACACAAAAATGTCTCAGGAAGTAGTCAGTTCCCGGCCATAGGGCTTTAAAGCTAGGTGGCCATAGAGTAAAAATGTGGCATTAATCTGGAAGGTAGCTGGGCAAAATAATATATTCTTAATTTACAATTATAAGGTTTCATGAAACTCATAAGTTTTCTATGGAATAACTTATCTGTACCCATCTGACAAACTTATCTATCTGTCATCTTTCTTATTCTTATCTTAATTTCTGAAGAGTAAAAGGATGAATGAAGTAAAAACCCAAATAACTTACAACTTCTCTAGGAAAAGATTTTCAAACAGTGCACCATGAACATTTTATAGCCTGTCATTTCTTTCAATCTGCAAATACTAAGTTTCTGCTCTGTGCATGTCACCTTGCAAGGCATATTCTAAATACAAAAAAAAAAAAGTATAAGACACAGTTCTTCCCTTGAAGAATTTGTAACAACTTACTTGATCATAGGTATGCACATTAAAGTTTAAACAAAAATATAAAACAAATCAAGTAGTGCTATTTGACAGAATATAATTACAAGCAAAATGGAGTAAACTTTAAATGGGGTCTGGGTCTTATAAAAGAGAGCTGTCCTTCTTGCACTTTCTAAAAAATAACCTCAAGCCAACAATAAACCATTTGCCAGTTGTTGGATTTTTTATTTTTTACATTCTTGGAGTAAATACCCATAAGGTAAACACTACTCACTTGCTAAGATGACCAAAATATTAGTCTAAATCTTAACCAAAGTCAAGCCCATGGAATAATACATTTCTGGCCATGGCCTTTCATTTTATATTTAGAGGAGGGCTTCCTAACTTAGTGCCCACAGATCTGTTGGAGTTCTTTAATAGATCTCAGGGAGGTCTGTGAAACTGAATGGAAAGAAATTATATCTTCAGTTTCACTAACCTCTAACTGAAATCTAGCATTTCCTTCAACAAAATACAGTATTATTAGTAGTTTCTATGATATTGCCACCAATAGAAATCAGATATTTTTGTATCACTCTATAATTTTGCAAATATCTCAATGCAGTATTTATGCTCATCGCTACTTCAAAATAACATTTGTTATCAATCCTCTTACTAACTTATGTTATTCAATGCATTAATAAAACACAAATATTAGAAAGAGAAATTAAGAAAACAATCTCATTCACAATCACATCAAAAAGAGTTAAATACCTAGGAATAAACCTAACTGAGAAGGTAAAAGACCTGTACTCAGAAAACTGTAAGATGCAGGGAGATCAGCTCAGTGCTTTGTGTCGACCTAGAGGGGAGGGATAGGGAGGGTGGGAGGGAGAGGCAAGAGGGAGGAGATATGGGGATATATGTATATGCATAGCTGATTCACTTTGTTATAAAGCAGAAACTAACACACCATTGTAAAGCAATTATACTCCAATAAAGATGTTAAAAAAAGAAAAAGAAAACTGTAAGACGCAGATGAAAGAAATTGAAGATGACACAAAAAAGATGGAAGGAAATATCAGGTCCATGGATTGGAAGAATTTATATTGTAAAAATGACCATATTACCCAAGGCAATCTACAGATTCAATGCAATTCCTAACAAAATGCCAAGGGCATTTTTCAAAGAGCTAGAACAAATAATTTTAAATTTTGTATGGAAGCACAGAAGATCCTAAATAGGGAAAACAATCTTGAGAAGGGGAAACAGAGCTGGAGGAATCATGCTCCCTGACTTCAGACAATACTATGAAGCTATAATCATCAAAACAGCATGGTACTGGCACAAAAACAGACACATAGCTCAATGGAACAGAAAAGAGAGTCCAGAAATAAACCCAGGCACTTATGGTCAATTAATCTATGACAAAGGAGGCAAGAATGTCAATGGAGAAAAGGCAGTCTCTTCAATAAGTGGTGCTGAAAAAAAAACAGACAGCTATATGTAAAAGAATGAAATTAGAGGACTTCCCTGGTGGCACAGTGGTTAAGAATCTGTCTGCCAATGCAGGAGACACGGGTTCAATCCCTGGTCTGGGAAGATCCCACATGCAGTGGAACAACTGAGCCCATGCGTCACAACTACTGAGCCTGCGCTCTAGAGCTCGCAAGCCACAACTACTGAGCCCTCGTGCCACGACTACTGAAGGCCAGGTGCCTAGAGCCCATGTTCCACAACAAGAGAAGCCACCACAATGACAAGCCCACACACCACAATGAAGAGTAGCCCCCACTCGCCACAACTAGAGAAAGCCCATGCAAAGCAATGAAGACCCAATGCACCCAAAAATAAATAAATTAAATAAATAAATGTATTAAAAAATGAAATTAGAAATAACTCCTACAGAACACCTACTGAACGCTGGCAGAAGACCTCAGACCTCCCAAAAGGCAAGAAACCCCCCACGTACCTGGGTAGGGCAAAAGAAAAAAGAATAAACCAAGACAAAAGGATAGGGACGGGACCTGCACCAGTGGGAGGGAGCTGTGAAGGAGGAAAAGTGTCCACACACTGGGAAGCCCCTTCCCGGGCGGAGACTGCGGGTGGAGGAGGGGGAAAGCTTCGGAGCCGCGGAGGAGAGCGCAGCAACAGGGGTGCAGAGGGCAAAGCGGAGAGATTCCCGCACAGAGGATCAGGGCCGACCGGCACTCACCAGGCCGAGAGACTTGTCTGCTCACCTGCCGCGGCGGGCGGGGCTGCGAGCTGAGGCTCGGGCTTCAGTCAGAGCGCCGGGAGAGGACTGGGGTTGGTGCCTTGAACACAGCCTGAAGGGGTTAGTGCAACACGGCCAGCCGGGACGGAGTCCGGGGAAAAGTCTGGACCTGCCGAAGAGGCAAGAGGCTTTTTCTTCCCTCTTTGTTTCCTGGTGCGCGAGGGGAGGGGATTAAGAGCGCTGCTTAAAGGAGCTCCAGAGACGGGCGCGAGCCGCGGCTAAAAACGCGGACCCCAGAGATGGGCATGAGACGCTAAGGCTGCTGCTGCCGCCACCAAGAAGCCTGTGTGCGAGCACAGGTCACTATCCACACCTCTCTTTCGGGAAGCCTGTGCAGCCCGCCACTGCCAGGGTCCCGGGATCCAGGGACAACTCCCCCGGGAGAACGCACGGCGCACCTCAGGCTGGTGCAACGTCACGCCGGCCTCTGCCGCCGCAGGCCCGCCCCGCACTCCGTGCCCCTCCGCCCCCCACCCCCGGCCTGAGTGAGCCACAGCCCCCGAATCAGTGGCTCCTTTAACCCCGTCCTGTCTGAGCGAAGAACAGACGCCCTCCGGCGACCTACACGCAGAGGCGGGGCCAAATCCAAAGCTGAACCCTGGGAGCTGTGAGAACAAAGAAGAGAAAGGGAAATCTCTCCCAGCAGCCTCAGAAGCAGCGGATTAAAGCTCCACAATCAACTTGATGTACCTGCATCTGTGGAATACCTGAATAGACAACTTTAATCATCCCAAATTAGGGAGGTGGGCTTTAAGGGGAAGATTTATGATTTTTCTCCTTTTCCTCTTTTTGTGAGTGTGTATGTGTATGCTTCTGTGTGAGAGTTTGTCTGTATAGCTTTGCTTCCACCATTTGTCCTAGGGTTCTATCCGTCCGTTTTTTTGTTTTGTTTTTTTCTCTTAATAATTACATTTTTATTTTAATAACTTTATTATATTTTATTTTACTTTATCTTCTTTCTTTCTTTTATTCCTTCCTTCCCGCCTTCCTTCCTCCCTCCCTCCCTCCTTTCTTTCTTTCTACTTCTACTAATTCTTTCTTTCTACTTTTTCTTCCTTTTATTCTGAGCCATATGGATGAAAGGCTCCTGGTGCTGCAGCCAGGAGTCAGTGCTGTGCCTCTGAGGTGGGAGAGCCAACTTCAGGACACTGGTCCACAAGAGACCTCCCAGCTCCACATAATATCAAAAGGCAAAAATCTCCCAGAGATCTCCATCTCAAAACCAGCACCCAGCTTCACTCAACGACCAGCAAGCTACAGTGCTGGACAACCTATGCCAAACAACTAGCAAGACAGAAACACAACCCAAGCAATAGCAAAGAGGCTGCCTAAAATCATAATAAGTCCACAGACACCCCAAAACACACCACCAGACGTGGACCTGCCCACCAGAAAGACAAGATCCAGCCTCATCCACCAGAACACAGGCACTAGTCCCCACCACCAGGAAGCCTACACAAAACACTGAACCAACCTTAGCCACGGGGGACAGACACCAAAAACAATGGGAACTACGAACCTGCAGCCTGCAAAAAGGAGACCCCAAACACAGTAAGATAAGCAAAATGAGAAGACAGAAAAACACACAGTAGATGAAAGAGCAAGATAAAAACCCACCAGATCTAACAAATGAAGAGGAAATAGGCAGTCTACCTGAAAAAGAATTCAGAATAATGACAGTAAAGATGATCCAAAATCTTGGAAATAGAATAGACAAAATGCAAGAAACATTTAACAAGGACCTAGAAGAACTAAAGATGAAACAAGAAACGATGAACAACACATTAAATGAAATGAAAACTACTCTAGATGGGATCCATAGCAGAATAACTGAGGCAGAAGAACAGATAAGTGACCTGGAAGATGGAAGAGTGGAAATAACTACTGCAGAGCAGAATAAAGAAAAAAGAATGAAAAGAACTGAGGACAGTCTCAGAGACCTCTGGGACAACATTAAACGCACCAACATTCGAATTATAGGGGTTCCAGAAGCAGAAGAGAAAAACAAAGGGACTGAGAAAATATTTGAAGGATTATAGTTGAAAAGTTCCCTAATATGGGAAAGGAAATGGTTAATCAAGTCGAGGAAGCACACAGAGTCCCATACAGGATAAATCCAAGGAGAAATATGCCAAGACACATATTAATCAAACTGCCAAAAATACAAAGAAAATATATTAAAAGCAGCAAGGGAAAAACAACAAATAACACACAAGGGAATCCCCATAAGGTTAACCGCTGATCCTTCAGCAGAAACTCTGCAAGGCAGAAGGGACTGGCAGGACGTATTTAAAGTGATGAAGGAGAAAAACCTGCAACCAAGATTACTCTACCCAGGAAGGATCTCATTCAGATTTGATGGAGAAATTAAAATCTTTACAGACAAGCAAAAGCTGAGAGAGTTCAGCACCACCAAACCAACTTTACAACAACTGCTAAAGGAACTTCTCTAGGCAAGAAACACAAGAGAAGGAAAAGACCTACAGTAACGAACCCAAAACAAATTAAGATAATGGGAATAGGAACATACATATCGATAATTACCTTAAATGTAAATGGACTAAATGTTCCCAGCAAAAGACACAGATTGGCTGAATGGATACAAAAACAAGACCCATATATATGCTGTCTACAAGAGACCCACTTCAGACCTAGAGACACATACAGACTGAAAGTAAGGGGATGGAAAAAGATATTTCATGCAAATGGAAACCAAAAGAAAGCTGGTGTACCAATTCTCATATCAGAAAAAATAGACTTTAAAAAAATACTATTAGAAGAGACAAAGAAGGACACTACATAATAATTAAGGGATCAATCCAAGAAGAAGATATAACAATTGTAAATATTTATGCACCCAACATAGGAGCACCTCAATACATAAGGCAAATACTAACAGCCATAAAAGGGGAAATCGACAGTAACACATTCATAGTAAGGGACTTTAACACCCCACTTTCACCAGTGGATAGATCATCCAAAATGAAAATAAATAAGGAAACACAAGCTTTAAATGATACATTAAACAAGATGGACTTAATTGATATTTATAGGACATTCCACCCAAAAACAACAGAATACACATTTTTCTCAAGTGCTCATGGAACATTCTCCAGGATAGATCATATCTTGGGTCACAAATCAAGCCTTGGTAAATTTCAGAAAATTGAAATTGTATCAAGTATCTTTTCCGACCACAATGCTATGAGACTAGATATCAATTACAGGAAACGATCTGTAAAAAATACAAACACATGGAGACTAAACAATACACTACTTAATAACGAAGTGATCATTGAAGAAATCAAAGAGGAAATTAAAAAATACCTAGAAACAAATGACAATGGAAACACAACAACCCACAATCTATGGGATGCAACAAAAGCAGTTCTAAGAGGGAAGTTTATAGCAATACAATCCTACCTTAAGAAACACGAAACATCTTGAATAAACAACCTAACCTTGCACCTAAAGCAATTAGCGTAAGAAGAACAAAAAAACCCCAAAGTTAGCAGAAGGAAAGAAATCATAAAAATCAGATCAGAAATAAATGAAAAAGAAATGAAGGAAACAGTAGCAAAGATCAATAAAACTAAAAGATGGTTCTTTGAGAAGATAAACAAAATTGATAAACCGTTAGCCAGACTCATCAAGAAAAAAAGGGAGAAGACTCAAATCAATAGAATTAGAAATGAAAAAGGAGAAGGAACAACTGACACTGCAGAAATACAAAAGATCATGAGAAATTACTACAAGCAACTCTATGCCACTAAAATGGACAACCTGGAAGAAATGGACAAATTCTTAGAAATGCACAATGTGCCAAGACTGAATCAGGAAGAAATAGAAAATATGAACAGACCAATCACAAGCACTGAAATTGAAACTGTGATTAAAAATCTTCCAACAAACAAAAGCCCAGGACCAGATGGCTTCACAGGCGAAATCTATCAAACATTTAGAGAAGAGCTAACACCTATCCTTCTCAAACTCTTCCAAAATATAGCAGAGGGAGGAACACTCCCAAATTCCTTCTACAAGGCCACCATCACCTTGATACCAAAACCAGACAAGGATGTCACAAAAAAAGAAAACTACAGGCCAATATCACTGATGAACATAGATGCAAAAATCCTCAACAAAATACTAGCAAACAGAATCCAACAGCACATTTAAAGGATCATACACCATGATCAAGTGGGGTTTATTCCAGGAATGCAGGGATTCTTCAATATATGCAAATCAATCAACGTGATACATCATATTAACAAATTGAAGGAGAAAAACCATATGATCATCTCAATAGATGCAGAGAAAGCTTTTGACAAAATTCAACACCCATTTATGATAAAAACCCTGCAGAAAGTAGGCATAGAGGGAACTTTCCTCAACATAATAAAGGTCATATATGACAAACCCACAGCCAACATCGTCCTCAATGGTGAAAAACTAAAAGCATTTCCACTAAGATCAGGAAAAAGACAAGGTTGCCCACTCTCACCACTCTTATTCAACATAGTTTTGGCAGTTTTAGCCACAGCAATCAGAGAAGAAAAAGAAATAAAAGGAATCCAAATCGGAAAAGAAGAAGTAAAGCTGTCACTGTTTGCAGATGACATGATACTATACATAGAGAATCCTAAAGATGCTACCAGAAAACTACTAGAGCTAATCAATGAATTTGGTAAAGTAGCAGGATACAAAATTAATGCACAGAAATCTCTGGCATTCCTATACACTAATAATGAAAAATCTGAAAGTGAAATAAAGAAAACCCTCCCATTTACCATTGCAACAAAAAGAATAAAATATCTAGGAATAAACCTACCTAAGGAGACAAAAGACCTGTATGCAAAAAATTATAAGACACTGATGAAAGAAATTAAAGATGATACAGATAGATGGAGAGATATGCCATGTTCTTGGATTGGAAGAATCAACATTGTGAAAATGACTCTACTACCCAAAGCAATCTACAGATCAATGCAATCCCTATCAAACTACAACTGGCATTTTTTACAGAACCAGAACAAAAAAACTCACAATTTGTATGGAAACATAAAAGACCCTGGATAGCCAAAACAATCTTGAGAGTGAAAAATGGAGCTGGAGGAATCAGGCTCCCTGACTTCAGACTATACTACAAAGCTACAGTAATCAAGACAGTATGGTACTGGCACAAAAACAGAAAGATAGATCAATGGAACAGGATAGAAACCCCAGAGATAAACCCACGCACATATGGTCACCTTATCTTTGATAAAGGAGGCAGGAATGTACAGTGGAGAAAGGACAGCCTCTTCAATAAGTGGGGCTGGGAAAACTGGACAGGTACATGTAAAAGTATGAGACTAGATCACTCCCTAACACCATACACAAAAATGAGCTCAAAATGGATTAAAGACTTAAATATAAGGCCAGAAACTGTCAAATTCTTAGAGGAAAACATAGGCAGAACACTCTATGACATAAATCACAGCAAGATCCTTTTTGACCCATCTCCTAGGGAAATGGAAATACAGACAAAAATAATCAAATGGGACCAAATGAAACTTCAAAGCTTTTGTACAGCAAAGGAAACCATAAACAAGACCAAAAGACAACCCTCAGAATGGGAGAAAATAGTTGCAAATGAAGCAACTGACAAAGGATTAATCTTCAAAATTTATAAGCAGCTCATGCAGCTCAATAACAGAAAAGCAAACAACCCGATCCAAAGATGGGCAGAAGACCTAAATAGACATTTCTCCAAAGAAGATATACAGACTGCCAACAAACCCATGAAAGAATGCTCAACATCATTCATCATTAGAGAAATGCAAATCAAAACTACAATGACATATCATCACACACCAGTCAGAATGGCCACCATCAAAAAATCTGGAAACAATAAATGCTGGAGAGGGTGTGCAGAAAAGGGAGCACTCTTGCACTGCTGGTGGGAATGTGCATTGCTACAGCCACTATTTAGAACAGTATTGAGGTTCCTTAAAAAAGTACAAATAGAGCTACCATATGACCCAGGAATCCCACTATTGGGCATATACCCTGAGAAAACCATAATTCAAAAAGAGTCTTGTACCAAAATGTTCATTGCAGCTCTATTTACAATAGCCCAGAGATGGAAACAACCTAAGTGCCCATCATCGGATGAATGGATAAAGAAGATGTGGCACATATATACAATGGAGTATTACTCAGCCATAAAAAGAAATGAAATTGAGCTATTTGTAATGAGGTGGATGGACCTAGAGTCTGTCATACAGAGTGAAGTAAGTCAGAAGAGAAAGACAAATACCATATGCTAATACATATATATGGAATTTCAGAAAAGAAAAATTGTCATGAAGAACCTAGGGGTAAGACAGGAATAAAGACACAGACCTACTAGGGAATGGACTTGAGGATGTGGGAAGGGTGAAGGGTAAGTTGTGACAAAGCAAGAGAGAGGCATGGACATATATACACTACCAAATGTAAGGTAGATAGCCAGTGGGAAGCAACCGCATAGCAGAGGGAGATCAGCTCGGTGCTTTGTGACCGCCTGGAGGGGTGGGATAGGGAGGGTGGGAGGGAGGGAGATGCAAGAGGGAAGAGACATGGGAACATATGTATATGTATAACTGATTCACTGTGTTATAAAGCAGAAACTAACACACCATTGTAAAGCAATTATACTCCAATAAAGATGTAAAAAAAAAAATAGCAATTAGAATTTTTTTAACACCATATAAAAAATAAACTCAAAATGGATTAAAGATCTAAATGTAAGACCAAATACTGTAAAACTCCTAGAAGAAAACATAGGCAGAAAACTCTTTGACATAAATCACAGCAATATTTCTTTGAATCCATCTCCTAAAGTAAATAAAAGCAAAAATAAACAAATGGGGCCTAGTTAAACCTAAAAACTCTTGCTCAGCAAAGAAACCATCAGCAAAATGAAAAGACAATTACTGAATGGGAGAAAATATTTGCAAATGATGTGACTGATAACGGGTTAATATCCAAAATATATAAACAGTTCACACAACTCAACAGCAAAACAAAAAAATTTATAAAACGGGCAGAAGGCCCGAATAGACATTTTTCCGAAGAAGACACACAGATGGCCATCTTTCATCTTGAGATGAAAAGATGCTCAATATCACTAATCATCAAGGAAACACAAATCAAAACCATGATAAGATGTTTCCTCACACCTGTAAGAATGCCTATTATCTAGAAGACAACAAATAACAAGTGTTGGCAAGGATGTAAAGAAAAAGGAACCCTTATACACTGTTGGTGAAAATGTAAATTTGTGCAGCCATTGTGTAAAACAGTATGGAGATTTCTCAGAAAACTAAAAATAGAACTACCATATGAACCAGCAATTCCACTCCTGGGTATACATCTGAACAAAATGAAAACAGTAATTGGAAAGGATACATTCACCCCAATGTTCATAGCAGTATTGTTTACAATTGCCAAGATATAGAAGCAACCGAAGTGTCCACCAACAGATGAATGGATGAAGAACATGTGGTGTATATACACAATAGGACATTACTCAGCCATAAAAAAGAATGAAATTTTGTTATTTGCAACAACATGGATGGATTTGGAGGTTATTATGCTAAGTGAAATAAGTCAGACAAAGACAAATACTATATGATATCACTATGTGGAATCTAAAAAATAAAACAAGCTAGTGAATATAACAAAAAAGAGATACACTCACAGGTATAGAGAACAAACTAGTGGTTACCAGTGAGGAGATGGAGGGAGGAGGGGCAATACAGGCGTAGGAGATTAAGAAGCACAAACTACTACATATAAAATAAATAAGCTACAAGGATATATTATACAACACAGTGAATATAGCCAACATTTTATAATAACTATAAATGGAATATAACTTTTAAAAGTTGTGAATCTATGTTGTACAACCAGAACTTACATAATATTGTACATCAACTATACCTCAATTAAAAAAAAATTTCACATACAGAACACAAAAAACACACAAATATTACTATGTCACAAATTTGGCACTTTTTTTACATATTTTTATCAACACTTTATTTCAACATAATTGATCTTTTTTGTAATCCTATGTATTTTGTTTCATGCGTTTAGAAACAATATTCTGAGAAAGGGACCATTTACCTGACTGTCAAAGTGTCCATGGCATGAAAGAGCTTAAGAACCCCTGGTTCAGGTATCTTACTTCCTTCTTGCATCTTAATGAATGTTTTGCTACTGGCTTAGCAGATATTCATCAGTGTTCTGTGTTTCTGGGTCTGTCCCACATTGCAGCTTTGGGTTTTCAATATTTCATAGATTGGATGTATAAAAGGAGATCATTAGGGTTAAATAGAACAGAATTTTAGTTACCTTAATTTTTAAACTTGTCTTTCACATATACTTTGGACATTTTTATCCCTAATCAATATGAAAGGAAATCGGTCCCAAGCCTTTCTATAGCAGAAGTGTCCAGATAGGATGCATGAGCTCACCAAGACTTGGATCTGGAACATATTTTATGGATTTCAGGAGTTTCTACCCTGGAAATGAGCTTTTTCCTGCCATAAGAAGAGGTATAATCTCTTTCTTCTTTCTTTTTTCCCTTAAACTCTCTGAGCACAATTTAACCTCAATGAACTCTGTTCTTAAGGATCAGATGCTTGCTGTTTGAAGAGTTTATATTTCTTTTATATACAGAGCTAGTTAATTCATATTATATAAATATTTTTTATGTTAAAACCCTGTCATACAAATTTGCATTATTACTTTAGACTAGGTTTGATAGCTCTGAAATTAAATGTGAGGTGCTTTTATTTCCAAGAAATAAACATGAAAAGGTGATCTTTTTTGCCATTTAAACTCAGATGGTGAACTTATATGGCTCCATTCATGATGTTACCTAGTATTATAAGTCAAGATCAATAAAAATTAAGCATAAGATACAATATTACAAAGAGATAGCTCTTATGCTGCTTTATTTTATGTGGATTTGGGAGAAGAATTTTAGGATGACACATTCAGAAAGAATTTTGTATGTGTGGGGTGTTTTAAATTTATGAATTTCTTAAAATTCTCCCATTACAAAGAGCCTCTGGGCATATGTTCACACTGAAGAAAGAAAAACAAGAAACGGGCCATGAATGGCAGACCCATAGGAAGTCATGGTCCAACCATGACATTTTTGGCCAGAATCTTGGTCTACAGTCTGCTAATTCCCATGGAATTCCAAGTAATAATTTAAGCATTTCTGTGTATATCGATTTGTTCCTCTAGCCATCTGGAAACATGTTTTTATGGAATAATTGGGGAAATGGGGGTCCCCAATAAAACTCATCTCTATCCATTTTGTTTTTCATGTGATACGTCATATGAATCAACATAGGGAAACAGTACTTAACTCTTAACTCTTTTTTTTCCTTTTTTGGCTGCACTGGGTCTTCGTTGCTGCATGCGGGCTTTTTTTTCTCTAGCTCCTCTTCCTTGCGGTACGTGGGCTTCTCATAGCGGTGGCTTCTCTTGTTGCGGAGCACAGGCCCTAGAGTGTGCAGGCTTAAGTAGTTGTGGTGCGTGGGCTCAGTAGTTGTGGCGCACGGCTTTGTTGCTCCACGGCATGTGGGATACTCCCAGACCAGGGATCGAACCTGTCTCCCCTGCCCTGGCAGGTGGATTCTTAACCACTACGCCACCAGGGAAGTCCTCAAGTAGTTATTCTTTAAAGTAAATGAGAATGGTTTCAGCCATGAGCAAATTTCACAGAAGACACGTTCTTGCAGCAGTTGCTCCAGTGAGATTCATTTTTATGGCTCACACAGTTTCATATCTATAATTAGATAAATTTATTTCTTTTTCAAAGAACTATACTTTGCCTCAACTTACATGCTTTTTTTTTTTTTTTTTTTTTTTGCCGTACGCGGGCCTCTCACTGTTGTGGCCTCTCCCGTTGCGGAGCACAGGCTCCGGACGCGCAGGCTCAGCGGCCATGGCTCACAGGCCCAGCCGCTCTGCGGCATGTAGGATCTTCCCGGACCGGGGCACTAACCCGTGTCCCCTGCACCGACAGGCGGACTCTCAACCACTGCGCCACCAGGGAAGCCCAACTTACATGCTTTTTGATCCCATGTACCCTCACAAGAGATCCAGTATGAAAATTAAGGACAGTTCAGACAACTTAAGTTCTCAAGATACATGGATGATACCAGTTTGGGTATCTCCTTCATGTTTTCAAACACATGTACACAATAAAAACCAGTTAATTTCCATTTTTAAACCCTACAGAATTTACTGGAGAGATTATGAGGTTGTTTTTATGCCTTAGTGTTTCATCTAAAAACAAAAAATTGGGTTTGCCTTGAAATCATCAAGACCTGGGTGGAGGTGTGTGTCACCGGATTAGGAAGATTGTGACATCTGATATGCTAATGACACGGAGCAACGATGGAAGGTGCAGAATGAGTGGAGCATCAGAGTTCCAGTAATTCATGCACACTTAATTTATCTGGAATGTGTGTGGCCTGTGGTCATGGCCATGAAATTCTCTGAGGCTGAGTAATTTCCACAACAACGCTCTTCAAGCTTGCAGATAACTTCACATTTTGAGGAGGTGGGGAATAGTAGAGAAAAGACCTAAGGTTCTTGTTTTCCAAAATAAAAACTATTTATATTGAGGAAACCTGGAATGAATGGCAGACTTTTGAAGGAGAAAAAGACAAATCCTCTTCATGAGACTCTTGTAGGCCTAAAGATCTTAATAAAATATAATAAAAAGCTTAATAAAAGCTCATGGCTCAGAGGATGGAAAAAACTTTTCACACTTGGATTTGGAATATCTAACTAAATGTGTTCTGATATAGAGATCCCCAGATAAAAATACTACATAGCGTCCTTCTGAAAGCCATCATGTAGCTTGTGATTGCTTCCTTCCAGGTCTAGGAAGTCACCACTTGATTCACATATTAAATTAAGGATGAACTTCAGCTTTCCCAACGATGAAGATACTAACTATATAACCAAGACTGATTTTGAAATATTTCCTAAAAGAAATTAAATGATCTATTTTGACAGATGTATAAAAACTTTTTCTTAAGATTTTTTTGATGTGAACGATTTTTAAAGTCTCTACTGAATTTGTTACAATAGTGCTTCTGTTTTATGTTTTGGTTTTTTGGCTGTGAGGCCAAAAACCTTCTTCTTGAGAGCATCCTAAAATGTTTAACTTCCATTCTTATATATGTTTTATGATGCACAGAAAGTACATGCATAAAAAATTAAAGCAGTAGGTAACTTTAGGTAATTTATAAATAAATATATTTATTACTACTAGGGGTTTAGGTTAAAAAAAAAAAAGAGAGAGAGGTAGATAACTCCATTCCAGTGAGTATTTCTTAAAATGTGGTCCATGAGCTACCTGCCTCTGGGTCACCTAGGGTGTTTGTTAAAAATAAAAATTCCTGAATTTCACCCCAGAACTACTGATTCATAATCTCTAGAGGTGCAGTTTAGGGTTCTTGTGCATGCTACAGTTTGCAAACCAGGGCCTCTGGACAAGAAAATCATGTCTGACTCTAAGCTATTGTATACATTCCCTGTGCCCAGAGAGCAAAGCTTGAGTATAAAGGATCCATCCCCTTGGTTGACAATGATAAGCCCATTAGCCCATTCTCAGGTTTACTAAGAATAATTGGCGGGGAAAGTAGCAGCTATATGTCCAGGAGAAAGAGAATGCATCACACATACCTGCCTGAAAGAGAAAAGAATTGAGTTTATTAGGAATTTTTTAACTTTTCTAACACTTTTCATCTCTAGAGCTCATGTTAATTTATGGATGTTAACTTCTTCAACCGTACAGACTCCTATGGGCTAGTCAGAAGACAAGACTGTGAGATTCTGAACATAAAACAAAATAAAAAAAAATCTAAAGGATAATACAGTAAAGAAATGTACATATTAAAATAGGCATTTAAAACAATAGTAGTAAAAAAAAAAAAAAACAATAGTAGTTTATCTCCAAGTAAAATTACAAAGAAATAAAGTGTATTTTGTGGCAAAAATAGTGAGCATCTTGTAAATACATATTTTCCTCCATTTTAAAAATAAATAGGACTTTGCTTCAGTAATACAGAACCAAGCATAACAGTTCTGGTGCTTCCTGAGTCCCTCTTTGGCCTTATAACCACAAAGTCATGTGCTTTGGGGAATCTTACCTTACAATTCGAAGGCACATCTCAGCTTTCCTCGTCAAGCAAAAACTTTCTGCATGTACTTAGTCCTGTTCTGTGTCATCTGCCTGTCAAGAAAGCAGTTGCCTGTTTGATTGTTAATTGCCCTTGTTTTTTATTATAGAACACATTCAGATTTTGGTAAGTAACATGTTCTTCTTTGTAATTAGATATAGTAGTTACAGCATCTTTCAATTCACCATGCCAGTTTCCTTTAATCAGCACATCAGCCAGGCTTTATGATGATGGAAGCGTATCTGTATTTTTGCCACAGCAGTACAACTCAAAGAAAATTGTGTTGTGAATACAAGTTGTAATTGGAACGAAATTCAAAGGTAGGGGTGTTTTTATTTTACAGGCCTGAAATGTGTCAATACACGAAAGTAAAATATGGATACTTCAATCATTTGTATCACCAAGATTCAGAGATTTTCTACAGGCCTTAGGACGTCGATAGCTGTAGTTATCTAGTGATCATGTACGAGGTACCTGTGAGAGGATATATCAGTGAGAATTCTCCAGAACCTACTTGGTAGGGCAGATGGGCAGGCTAGAAATTCAGGCAGGAGTCAATGTTGTTAAACGAGAATTTCTTCTTCTCCAGGAAACCTCACCTTTTGTTCTTAAGACCTTCAACTGATTGGAAGGAACCCGCTTACATTATCAAGGGTGGTCTCCTTCACCTAAGGTCAACTGATTGCAGATGTTGACAATCTCTAGAAAATATATTCACACCAACACCTTGATTAATGTTTGATTAAATCTCAGGGTCCCATAGCCTAGCTAAGCTGACATAGAAAACAGAAAACTAAGCATCATAGAAGATAAGAATGTTTTAAACACTTCTCATTAAATTCCCTTCCAAGAAGGTTTTATTAGCTGCATTGTACAGATAAAGAAATTGAGGATTAGAGAGGTTAACTGATTTGTCCAAGATCAACAACAAAAAAATAATCAGGTCAGCTAAGCTTCCCTGACTCAGTCTCAGGATCCATGGGGCACACCCACCCTGTGTGGTTCTCCCTCTCCTCTGTTGATCAGGAAACGTAGGAACAGGGCTCTATCATCCTCATTTCCTGTGTTTATCTGGTGGTGAACTACACCCACTTCCTCCCTTTACCTTGGAATCAACTCGTTCATGAATGAGGGCTCAATCCCAGTGACAAACCAGAAAATGGGAACCATTGGGTACAAGAAATGATGGAAAAACGTTCTGGAGTCAGACTCCGGAAGTTCAAGTCTCAGTTTTGCCATTTACTACCTGTGTGATCCTGGGCAAGAAACAAAATCTTTCTGATATTGAAAAAGCAGAATGTTAAGAGCTTAGATGTTAGAGCACAGACTGCCTGGGTTTGAATCCCAGCTCTGCCTTTTACCAGCTGAGCAACCCTGGGCAGCTCCTTACTTCTTTTTACCTCAGTTTTCACATCTACAAAATGAGGATAATAGTACCAACCACATAAGGGTTGGGTTTAAATGAGAAAATGTATGTGAGGCACTTAGATCCAAGTCTTGCACAGACTAAGTACCCAGTTTTCATTAACCGTTACTCTGACATTCTACTTCCGGTCTATAAAATGAGAATAAAAATAGGACATCAAGGAATTATTGTGGGAACTAAGTATGATGTTGAGAGTGGAGTGTTTAGCCTAGTCATGGCTCACTGGTAGATGTCTAGCAAATGTTGTCTGTCCAGCTGTCCACTCAAACGCAAGTTCCTAAGAGTAGGACCTGTCACCCCTTCTCACCACTGTTTCCCCACCACCTGACATGTGTCAGGCCGTTGAAAACATTGAGAAAGGGATTTAGTATTATCTGCAACCAAAGGCCATGCCTAGCAGGAGGGTGGACTGGGATTAACACTGGGAAAAAAGGGAGCTAGAATCTTTCACTGTGAGCAAATGCAGAGAGCACCATATTTCTTGAATTAAAAAAAAAAAAAAATTGGAAAAGAACTATTATTTTCCTTCATACATACACATTTTAAACATATGTCCTTCTCTGCTATTGTTATGCCTCCTCAGACAGCAGAAATAAATCCAAACGCAGCACTTAGAGAGAGTGCCTAGGAGGGGTTCTCTTAGCAAATGGCCCGATGGCCAAATCCAGCCTGCCACCTGTTTGCATATGCACACCCCCAGTCAAGAATGGCTCTGACAGATGAACGTTTACAAATGATTTGATGATGGCCAGCTAACTTTGAAGCCCAATTAAATAAAATGTTACTCCCCCAAAAAACCCTCATTCTTCTCATTAGTAGATCTGCATGACAAAGATTATACACAATAACTGTGGTGATTATTATATTTTTAATCTTGTCAATTAAAAATCTGTGGAAAATGTTTTCTCTCTTTTGACATGAGTACCTACATAATATCCTTAATTTTGCCTGTTAGCTAGCAAAACCTAAAATGTTTATTCTCTGACCCTTCACAAGAAAAACTTTGCTGTCAGAGAATCTGTCTTGTGACTTTTTGTTCCCAACAGCTGGTTACCGTGAACTACAAGCTCCTTGCCAACAGCACATCCGCTTTGCAAAGGGGGAGTATATCGGGGTCTCAGAACGCTTCTTAAACCACAGGAGAAAACAAGTTCTATGCCGTGGCAGTTTTAAACTAAGGAAACTTTACCCATCCAATTCCAGTCCCACGCACTTAGGCATGAAATATATTTATAGAGCCATGTGATCAGAAACATTGCGTAGTGTTTTATGATCGTGGGAAACAGGGTCGCCTTGTTGCCTAAATGGACCCATTCTTTGGGAAGAAGTTAACTCATATCACATGGTTAAAAGTTGGCTTCCAGGAACCTCTGTTGAGGTTCAGGAAGCTATCATCTTCTAATTTATTTCACTTATTTATTTAAAATGTCACCTTTTCCCAAGAGCACTTAAAAGTACACTCTACTTCAGTTTCATGCTGGATTAAGACGTTTTGGCTGTTGACAGTTCTTAAATGATGAAAGCTCTTAATTTCAACCAGCTTCAAACATTGAAAGTCTATTAAAGAAAAACATGAGCTGATTCTCTGTGAGGGAAGACAGCTCTTGCCCAATAGACACAAAGTTAAATTTTTGGAGCTCTGGAGCCTGAAGGAAAGAGAAATTACAGAGACAAAGTCCTTTATCAAGATCCTTATGATTCAAACGAGGTTCTTCCTGGAAACTCAAAAATCAGGATCTATGCCAAATGTGAAAAAAAAAAACCCACCACCAAAATGAGCTAGAAATTTTTAGCAGTTTCCAGTGAAGTGGCACAGATGATAGATAGATAGATGATAGATAGATATGTATATATGTGTATATGTATACATATATGCATATTAACAAAATATCCTAAAACATGTCAGAATATGAGAGAAACAGGAATGCAGAAGTGCAGAAAGAGAAAGGCAGTACCAGATGGGTCTTGCTTGTGTTTTGTCTCTAGAAAGTCAGTAGGAAAATGAGGTTGGAGGCCAATTGTGACACCCCAAGCTGTCGGATCTGCAGATAATAAGGGAACATCGCAAGCACTGCTCTCCCAAAATAGAAACTCTTCACTTATAGAAGCCACAGGTCATGACCTCCTGGGTTTTGGCCTCCTTATGTATCATCCATTCCTAAAATTACCCTCCGCTTCTGCCCGCAGCGTCCACGCTGGGAAAAGAAACAAAGAGGTTTTGACAATTCTTAAAAAGTAGAAAAAGAAAGAAGCAATGTCTTTGCGAATTTTTTTTTTCTTTTCACCCATTTGGACAGGGAACATCGGATTCTACACGTAGATAGTTACAGATAATTTATTAATACATCCAAGTGTTTAAACAGTTTTGGGGGCTTAACATGTCACAAGCACTCATACAACATCTCTTTAAAAAGGCAAATATGTATAATTTCTCACCACAAAGATTCAAAATACACATTTGAACTAAATATTGTAAACTGTCAAAAGGCCTTTAATGGTGCCTTTCACTGACTTGAAGCTCTCATAGGAGGCTCCACATAACTCTATCACCTCTGTAACAAGTTTTACTACAGAAAGAAACAAAATCAAAGAGGAACCGCAGAACCGCAAGTGGTAAAGATGAAATTGACCTTGAGACGTTAATTCCTCCCTCCCTCAGCTGCTCCTGCCGCCTCCACCTTTACCCCACACCACAGCCCAAAGGATACTTTTCCTTTTAAGCCTCAAAATATGAGATACCACAAATTCCCAACACGAGCAATTGCCTCTTACAGAAAATTTGACTTGCAAGTGACCTACATATGTATAAATGGCCACTTCCTGCCCCTTTTGATTCCACACTCACAAGTAGCAAAGCTAAACCCTCTTAAGGAACCCCTCAGCCCCCTCACCCTTGCTGGGCAGAGCCCCCCATCCCACAACCCAGCCCCTGCCATTAATGTACCAATTCTCATGGGAGCATCTTCCTAGGAGAAGTCACTGGAGTCCCCGACTCTGCTCCCAGTAGACAAACCTCTGCCTCACTCCTTCTTCAAGCCCCCGACTTTGTCTAAATAAAACAAAAGTAGGATGGGAAAATCACCAAAGTTAAAAGGCATGTGTTTATAAACATACAAATGCACAACATATACATATGCATATGTACAAAGGTTCATAGGTATACCTTTATGTGTGTTATATGCACATGAAATTTATAGATACAGATAAACATATGTATAGGAAAGAAAAATTCTTGACATGTGAAACCAGATAGAAAATGTAGTAGGCACAGTTGGTGCCCCACCAAGATCCTTGTTACTGAACTGGTGCTCCCAAACCCTGGTTGAGATGAGGGCTAATAGTTCAGGGCTGTACCCTTCCCCATCAAACTACCCCGAGCTAGAGGAGAGGCATTGCCCAAAGATGTTAGGCTGTTAGAGTCCCAGACAAAGGGTCTGCACCACGTCCTCAAGGTAGGACAACTCTTGGTGTCTTTCATACCCCAGAGTTCCATGTGGGATCAGACTGAGGCTGGGCTTCAGCTAACGCCACATTTTGCCTGGCTTCTGTCTCAGTCTGCGACACTTACTCCCTGCCAGTGTCCACTTGAGAGAACTGCTTCAATAAATCTGTTGCTCGAGAATTCCTGTCTCTGGTTTGGCATCTAAGGAATTCAATCAAAGCCAGGGAGCAGCAGAGGAAATGACCAAATATAAAATCAGAAGAAAGGATATGAGTTCATACATACAAAGTCATCTGTTACTTTGGGAGTTTACTAAAGAACATGTCAACTTAATTGACAGGAACTGGTATTCCTGTCAACTCAGGAATACCACTGAGAGGTATTCTGCTGTTCTTCCCGAGAGGGAATTGGACCTAGGATGGAATTGTAGAGGAAACACAAGTGCTAGATTTGGGGGAGGGGTGGTGTCATGACATGCTGGGCTGCAAAGGACAGAAACACACCCAAGCTGGTTAAAATTAATGGAAGTGGTGGTGGTGGAAATGAAGATACAGATTTATGAAATCCAAAGAAAAGCTTTTTAATCAACCTCAAAAAGAATAAAGAAAAGGAGAGCACTAGGACCTCAGCAGGATTTTGTGGACCTTCCCTTTCATACACCACCTGAACAGATGAAAGGAACAGATGGTGTTCCTTTCATTTTTAATAATAAAACTCAGGCATTTAACATCTCAAGTAAAACCCCATAGAATTCTAGGAAGATGGCTGAAGTGGCAGCGGCAGTTTGGGGATCTTCCTGAATCCCTACACAGAAACTAACAGAGCAACTGGAAAGCAAAACTAAAAGCCCATGGACATTTACAATAAAACTAAGTGACAGAATGAATGAATAAACAAATCATGATATGTATTTACAATGGAATATTACTCAGCCATAAAAAGAAATGAAGTAAGGATACATGCTGCAAAGTGGATGAACTTGAAAACATTACGCTAGGTGAAAGAAGCCAGACACAAAAGGTCATATAGTGTATGATTCCATTCACATGAAATGTCCAAAATAGGCAAATTTGTAGAGATAGAAGGCAAACTGGTAGCTGCCTCTAGAGGCTGAAGTCCAAGGAGAATAGGGAAAGATTGCTTAATGGCTATGGGATTTTCTTTTGGAGTGATGAAAATGTCTTGGAAGTAGATAGCAGTGCTGGTTTCCCAACATGGTGAGTATACTAAATGACACTGGACTGTACACTTTAAAGTGGTTAATTTTATGTTATATGAATTTCACCTCAATTAGAAACAAAACATTCCCAGCCAAAGCACTAAAATAAATAAATATTTTTTTAAAAAGAAAAGAAAAAAACAAAACTATGTGACAAGGCAGTCCTACACATCAAAATATAAGTGGATAGGGCCAAATTGCCAACAGCCTCTAGATCTGTAAGTTATTGGTGTCTGAATAAATGAAAGCAAAGGGAAGCAATGGGGCATCTGACAAACCTGAGAAGAGGAAACTATCACAAAAGTAGACAGATTTCCCTGGGAAATGTGAAGGGTCCATTTGAAATCCACAGCTGGAAGGGGTCATGCCTACTCCAGCAGTGGATGCAAACAAGGAGCCGTCCAAGGAGTCCTGAAGAGGCTGGGGCAGTGTAGCCCCTGTGAACTCTCACAACTGGCCCCCAGGCTACCTTCCAGAACAGAGGTCCAGCCTGAAGAGAAACTACTAGAAGAAAAACAAAACTAAACAGAACAGGAGCAACAGAGATGAAGGAAAGAGATGGTTCAGATAAAAAGGTGCAAGAGGAACAACAGCCTGGAAATCTCAGAAAACAAGCCTCCATTTTATTGAACATGTGAAAAAAGAAATGAGAAGGAGTGTTGTGAAGTTGAAAAGCTTTCTGAGCTCAGTGTTTGTCTAAATTTCAGGAAAACTAAATTCATGTAAAAATGAGTCACTGAAAATATTAAGGTCAAATCTACAAAAGTGCCACAAGAAAAAAGAGAATGGGAGAACAGTAACATCCAGCATGACAGAAATATGTGCTCAAAAACCAGATCAAAACTGTAATGGACTGTTTCAAAATGGGCTGGAAGATATTATGAAAACAACCAAGACATAAATCAGCATTAGAAAAACTCAAAAGTTATGTGGCAGAATTCAAGAAAGAATTAGAAATAAAAGGAAAAAATCATTTTAAACATGAAGACTAAACTGGATGAATACAAGAGACAATACACATAATAACTAATGCCTTATGAGAACTAGAAGGTGAAAAGGAGAAAATATTTTTTAACTTTTTTAGTCTTTTGATTTGTGTTTTGGTTTTGGGAGGGGTTTTCTTCACCCATTTTGCTTACTCTCACCCACCCCATAGAAAATATTTTAAATTAAAGGTAAGTGAAGTAAGAGAGAAAAAAGGATTGAAGAGAACATGACAGATATTGAAGACAGGCAAAGTCCAATTTACAGATATAGAAATTTCCTTTAAAAAATAAATAAATAAAGGAATAGAATACTTAGAAACTTTATTTCTAGAAAATTTTCCTGAAATTTAAAAAATGTATAATTCTCGGGCTTCCCTGGTGGCGCAGTGGTTGAGAGTCCGCCTGCCAATGCAGGGGACGCAGGTTCGTGCCCTGGTCTGGGAGGATCCCACGTGCCGCGGAGCGGCTGGGCCCGTGGGTCATGGCCGCTGGGCCTGCGCGTCCGGAGCCTGTGCTCCGCAACGGAGGAGGCCACAATAGTGAGAGGCCCGCGTAACGCAAAAAAAAGTATAATTCTCAAGTTCATGAGAACATTGGACCAGAACAACTGACACTAAAATGTATTCTAGTAAAATTATTAGGCTTTAAAGAAAAAGAAAAAATTTGAGGAATATCTAGGCAAAAAAAAGAGCACATGATTTATAAGAGAAAAAAATCAGATTATCTTCAGAGTTTTTAACAGCAACATTTTATGGGAGAAGAAAATAGACTAATATATTTAAGCTTCCCAAGAAAAGAAAATGTGAGCTAAGGATTTTGTATCCTGCAAAGCTGTTTTCAAGTACAAAAGGCACACAACAACTATTATCAACATTTCAGGGAGTACTGTTCCCATGAGCCCTTCCTGTGGAATCTACTAAAAACAAGCTTGAGACAGCCAAAACGACAAAAAAGACATAAACATGAGGACTACTAGTGAGCAAACATAGAATAACTTATAGAACACAGACTAAATGAGCATTCAAAGGGAAAAAGTCTAAGGAGTAAATGGCTATATATCTGATAATGACGATATAGTGCAGCCATAAAAAAGTGGGAGAGTGAGGACAGCATGTACTAAATAAAACTAGCAATAACTGTTTTCAGTAATCAGGATGGTGAAAGTATCATTGGCGTTGTTATTCTGAGATTACATTACATGAATAATGTAGGATAAAGTTAATGTAGAATTCTAATTCTACATCCCCTGTGCCCTTAAGAAAAAGAAAGAAGGGGACTTCCCTGGTGGTTCAGTGGTAAAGAATCTGCCTTACAATGCAGGGGACGCAGGTTCAATCCCTCGTCAGGGCACTAAGATCCCACATGCCGTGGGGCAACTAAGCCTGCGTGCCACAACTACTGAGCTTGTGCGCCTCACCTGGAGCCCACGTGCCACAAACTACAGATCCCGTGCACTCTGGAACCCGTGTGCCACAACTACAGAGCCTATGCACCCTGGATCCTGTGCACCACAACTAGAGAAGAGAAAACCCACATGCCACAACTAGAGAGAAGCCCACGCACCACAACAAAAGATCCCGCATGTCTCAACAAAGATCCCACGTGCCACAACTAAGACCTGATGCAGCCAAAAATAAATTAAATAAATAAATAATAAATAAATAAATAAATCTTTAAAAAGTAATAAAGTTACTCCACGTCTTAGAAAAAAAAAAGGAAGATAAAGAATTAATATAGGAGAAGTAAAGACCCTGTATTCCTAAATTTGAATTGGAAATTTCAGTATGAATTTACAAGGTTAGATGTATGTGTATATGTCTATGTACATATGTGTGTGTTTATATCTGTGTATGTATGTGTGCACACTTATATGTGTGTATCTGTGTGTATATCTCTGTGTGTATCTATGTGTATGTTATGTATGTACACATGTGTGTGCTTACACATGTGTATGTATATGTGTGTATTTACCTGTGTGTATATGTGTGTGTGTATACAGGTATACGTGTATATCTATGTGTATGTGTGTGTGTTTATGTGTGTGTGTACATATTATGTATGTGTGTGTGTGTGTGTTATTATTTTTCTCTCCTTTAGTTCTGGACACTGAAAAGACCCAGAACAATGACCTACCGAAAATCAGTGAGGGCACCCCAGTACCCATATTGCTGTCTTGAAATATTTCACACTAAAAGAAACCAGAACTTCTTGGAGAAATGGCTTATTATTGGTCTGAAGAAACAAATATATAGGATGAGCCAGGGATGTACCAGAGAGTCAAAATGGTATCAGAGACTATTAGGGTCACATTAAAGGGAATCAGAAGCCAATTTGAAGAGACAGGCCAACTTTAACTTCAACAAAAATAAGAACTACAATGGTTTGAAGTCTATCAAATATGTCTAAATCCATGAGATTATAATGTTTAAAATCATATTAATAATTAGTCATCTGAGATGACAGGAATCAAATCCATTGTCTTAAAAAAACTGAGTAAATAGGACTTCCCTGGTGGCACAGTGATTAAGAATCTGCCTGCCAATGCAGAGGACATGGGTTTGAGCCCTGGCCTGGGAAGAACTCACATGCCACTGAGCAACAGAGCCCATGTGCCGCAGTTACTGAACCTGCCCTCTAGAGCCCGCGAGCCACAACTACTCAGCCTGTGTGCCACAACTGCTAAAGCTTGCCCGCCTAGAGCTCATGCTCCGCAACAAGAGAAGCCACCGCAGTAAGAAGCCCACGCACCGTAAGGAGGAGTAGCCCCCGCTCGCCGCAACTAGAGAAAGCCCACATGCAGCAATGGAAATCCAATGCAGCCAAAAATAAATAAATAAATTTATTTTAAAAACTGAGTAAATAAAAGGAAAGAATCACATATTTTTCTTGTCTTTTCTATACGAACTGTACCAGTGGATAGAAGAGGGCAAGCAAGCATCTCTTCATAAAATTATTCTAGCTACTAAATGAAAACAAAATAATAAAATTAGAGTTACCACGATTTTTCAATCCTCAGTGAATTAATGCAACTAGGCATTGCATATCAATATCTCCTAAATCAAAAAAGCAAAATAAATATGATAGCCCTTTTTTGTAAATGAAACACCAGCACTTATGCTGTTTTCAAAGGGAAGGAACCTGAGTCTAACCTAGCACCTGCATCCTGCTGCTAATTTTCTGAAAAGACAGAGGACTGATGAACATGCAATCAGCAAAATTCAGATGGAGGAAAAAGCCTACAGGTTAAACACCCTGGGTTCTTCAAAAGATAAATTACAAGCAAAAGAAAGAGTTTAAGGGATTACCTGTAAACAGACTCTGAGACAGAGACTTGCATGCAGAAGGGTTCATTGGGGAGTGAACTAAGGAACAATATCTGTAAGGAGGTGAGGGAAGCAGCATCTGGCAGAGGGGGAAGTTGAGCTACGGGTTAGTCATAACAGACACACAGCTGATGCCACAGCAGAGCACAGGAGCTAGGTGGCCCTTCACAGTTATTCAAATTGACAGAAGAGGACCAAACCAGGCAGGCAGAGTTTCTTTCCACATGAGCTTCCCCAGTAGGGTCACTTACTTCAGCAAACCAGAAAGGAGAATCTCTACAATGAATCTGCTAACAAAACAGTCTTCTATAATGTAACAATCACAGAAGTGACACTCCGTCACCGTTGCCATATTCTATGCGTTCGAAGCAAGTCATAGGTGTCCACTGAAGGGGACAGAATTATACAAAGGCATGGACGCAAGCATCCACAGTGCCCCTGGCAGCTGGAGGTATGAGTGCCTCAGTCCTGAGTAAGGAATGGAGGGGCCACCACAGTATCTATTTTAAGGAGCAAACTGTAGATTAGAAGTGACTTCTAGATCTGAGAGGCTTCTAAGTTTTTTGGTTTGGTTTGGTTTTGCTTTGTTTTAATGAGCAAGACTAAACCACAGGGTCTAGAATGCACAGTTTAGTAATAAAAGAAGAAAGAAGCTCAAGAAAGTGTTAAATGTAAAAGTCAGGATAGTTATTGGGATTGGACAAATGAAGGGGCTTCAGAGTTGGCTGACAAAGTTCTATTACATGATCTGGAGGGTAGTTATAAAGGTATTTGCCTGATTATAATTCATTAAGCTATGCATTTGCGTTCTTTTTTTTTTTTTTTTGTATCTGTATTTTATTTTAAAACGTAAAGGTTGAGGGGGACTTCCCTGGTGGCGCAGTGGTTAAGAACTCGCCTGTCAATGCAGGGGACATGGGTTCGAGCCCGGATCCAGGAAGATCCCACATGCTGCAGAGCAACTAAGCCTATGCGCCACAACCGCTGAGCCCACGTGCCACAACTACTGAAGCCTGCACACCTAGAGCCCGTGCTCCACACGAGAGAAGCAACCGCAATGAGAAGCCGGCTCACCGCAGTGAAGAGTAGACCCCGCTCAACGCAATTAGAGAAAGCCCGCACACAGCAACAAAGACCCAATGCAGCCAAAAATTAATTCATTCATTCACTAAAAAAAAAACAAAAACAAAACTGAAAGGTTAAGGGAAAAAAATCCTAGGATATAAATATGATTAATCCAGTTGAGACAATTGTCCAGTCTCTTGAGTCAAGTGGTAGCTAAAGAATGTAACAAGATCCTTGAAAAACATGACCACCCAAGCCCACCCCTTTTAGCAGGGCTATAGCAAATGGCCAATTTCAATAAAGGATGAGTGAGCAAGAAAAAATGAGCAGGACCTCTTACAACTCCAAACATTTTATTTTTGGTAGAGGCAAGATGAAAAAAGTGGTGTCCAATGGTATCACTTCCAACTTAGAAGCCCTGTTCATTTAGAGTAATTGAGGTCAAAAACGTGGATATTTCCTAATATTACCCAAGCAGCCATGTGGATGATAGAATAAAGCTGTGTCAAAATTTTTCAGTACCATGGTAATAAGAGGTTATACCACTGAGAATGTTATTTGGCTATAAGCAACAGAACCGATCTCAAACTGGCTTAAACAAAAAAGAACTTTAATCCCACATAACAGAATGTCTGAAGCTGAATAAAGCTTCAGTGTTGGTTGATTCAGCAGACCGATGATATCAAGAGGAATCCAGGTTCTTTCCTCTCCTCTCTTCTGCCCATATCTGATGCCTCCCAAAGCTGGATCAAAATGGCCAAATTAGCACCAAACAAACATCACACCATGAAACAATGTCAGGAGGAAGAAGATGTGTCTGTCTCTTCCTTTGACTTTTTCTTGGGAGGCAAAACTTTCCTTGGAAACCAGCTGATAGACTCCCTTTCGCTGAGTCACATGATTAGTTTTAAATAAGTCATCATCAAGGGGCATTAGATTCCCTCTAGACCAATCACACCCACCCTGGAGCTGGTAGGGGGAGGGATCAACATGTCCTGACCACACAGCTGTTCGGGGTTGACTAAATACCCAAATAATATCACAGTTCTATTAGGAAGGAAGGAGGAAATGGGTGCTGAGGAGGCCATTAACAGTGTAACTAACAAGCAACCAGCAAGTGCACCACATAAATAAATCCTCCATCTGTGAGCTTTGTCCCTTAAAAGGCTCAATTACTGGCCACAAAACCTTAGCAGACATGTAGGGAAAAAAAGTAAATGTTTTACTAACTCCCTATAAGGTCCCTGTCTTTAGAGCCTTCCTTCATCCACAGTTGGGTCAGCAGATCCCCCCCCATCATTCCCATCTCTTCCCATATGTCCATCCCTGCCTCAGCCCCTGGAATGTCTCTTTCTAGTAATCAGGGAGAATTTAAGGACCATAACACAATGCCCAAGTTTAGTCAGCCCTGATATTCATCTGCCATTCTCTGAACTCTCACAAACTTCCTTTCTTCAGTAAGTCCTAACAAGCCAGGCATAAGGCCTTTCTACTAATGGTAAAAATTATGAGCTTTGGAGTCAAACAAATATGGGTTCAAAATATAGATGACCTTTACTTACCATCTGTGTAACATTGCACAAATTTCTTTTTTTTTTGCTGAATTATAATTACCATAAATATTATATTAGTTTCAGCTGTATAACATAGTGATTCAGTACTCTTATACATTACGAAATGATCACCACAATAAGTCTAGTTGCCATCTGTCAACATACAAGGTTACTACAATATTATTGACTATATTCCCTATGTGTACATTACCAGCTGGTGACTTATTTATTTTATAACTGGAAGCTTGTACCTCTTAATTCATTTCACCTATTTCTCCCATCCTCCACAGCCACCAGTTTGGTCTCTGTATCTATGAGCCTGTTTCTTTTTTGTTTGTCCATTTGTTTTGTTTTTTAGATTCCACATATAAGTGAAATCATGCAGCATTTGTCTTTCTCTGTCTGACTTATTTCACTTAACAAAATACCATTCAGGTCCATCCATGTTGTTGCAAATAGCAAGACTGCATTCTTTTTTATGGCTGAGTAATATTCCATTGTATATATAAACTACATATTTTTATCCATTCGCCTATTGATGGGCATTTAGGTTGCTTCTATATCTTGGCTATTGTAAATAATAGTGCAACAAGCACAGGGGTGCATATATCTTTTCAAATTAATGTTTTTGTTTCCTTCAGATAAATATCTAGAAGTGGAATTGCAGAACATATGTTAGTTCTACTTTTTAATTTTTTGAGAAAACTCCATGCTGTTTTTTGTAGTGGTTGCACCAATTTACAATTCTACAAACAGTGCACAGGGTTTTTTTCTCCACATTCTTGCCAACATTTGTTATTTCTTGACTTTTTGATAATAACCATCCTGATAGGTGTGAGGTGATATCTCACTGTGGTTTTAATTTGAATTTCCCTGATGATTAGTGATGTTGAGTATCTTTTCTTGTGCCTGTTGATCATCTGTACATCTTCTTTGGAAAAATGTCTATTCAGGTCCTATGCCCATTTTTGAATTAGGTGGGTTTTTTTTTTTGATGTTGAGTTTTATGAGTTCTTTATATATTTTAGTTATCAACCCCCTATTGAATATATTGTTTGCAAACATCTCCCATTCAGTTGGTTGCCTTTTCCATTTCGTCAATGGTTTCCTTTGTTGTGGAAAGGTTTATAAGTTTGATGTAGTCCCATTTGTTTCCCTTGACTGAAGAGACATATCCAAAAAAATATGCTAAGACCAGTGTCAAAATGCTTACTGCCTATGTAAGAGTTTTATGGTTTCAGGTCATACATTTAAGTCTTTAATCCATTTTGAGTTTGTTTTGGTACATGGTATAAGAAAGTGGTTCAGTTTCACTATTTTGCATATAACTGCTCAGTTTTCCAAACACTATATATTGAAAAGAGTTTCTTTTCCCCATTTTATATTCTTGCCATTTTGGTCATAGATTAATTGATCATAAAAGCATGAGTTTATTTCTAGGCTCTCTATTCTGTTCCATTGATCTACATGTCTGTTTTTGTGCCAGTACCATACTATTTTGATTAATATAGCTTTGTAGTATAATTTGTATCAAGGTGTTTATACATCCTGCTTTGCTCTTCTTTATCAAGATTGCTTTGGCTCTTTGCAGTCCTTTTTGGTTCCATACAAATTTTAGGGTTATTTGTTCTAGTTCAGTGAAAAACGCCATTGGTATTTGCATCTAATCAGCAGATTGCTTTAGGTACTATGGACATTTTAACAAAATTAATTCTTCCAATCCAAGAGCACTGTGTGTCTTTCCTTTTATTTGTGTTATCTTCAATTTCTTTCATCAGCGTCATAGTTTTTGGTGTACAGGTCTTTCACCTCCTTGATTAAATTTATTTCTAGGTATTTTTTATGCAATTGTAAATGAGATTTTTATTCATTTCTCTTTCTAATAGTTTGTTATTAGTGTAGAGAAATGCAACGGATTACTGTATACTAGTCGTGTATCCTGCAACTTTATTGAATTCATTTCTTAGTTCTAATAGTTTTTTGGTGGAGTCGTTAGGGTATTTTATATATTGTATCAAGACACTGAACAAATTTCTTACAATTAGAGATGATAGTATCTCCTCCTGGAATTGTTGTGATAATTAAATAAAATAAAGCAAGTGACATGCTTACCAAAATTTCCATTTGATAAAAGTTAGTTTTCATTATCACTTTTTCCAGGAATTTGATTTGTGCTAATAAAATCATCATGCTGTAAATCACAGCAAGATCCTTTTTGACCCACCTCCTAGAGACATGCAAATAAAAACAAAAATAAACAAATGGGACCTAATGAAACTTCAAAGCTTTTGCACAGCAAAGGAAACCATAAACAAGACCAAAAGACATCCCTCAGAATGGAAGAAAATATTTGCAAATGAAGCAACTGACAAAGGATTAATCTCCAAAATTTATAAGCAGCTCATGCACCTCAATAACAAAAAAACAAACAACCCAATCCGAAAATGGGCAGAAGACCTAAATAGACATTTCTCCAAAGAAGATATACAGACTGCTAACAAATACATGAAAGAATGCTCAACGTCATTAATCATTAGAGAAATGCAGATCAAAACTACAATGAGATATCATCTCACACCGGTCAGAATGGCCATCATCAAAAAATCTAGAAACAATAAATGCTGGAGAGGGTGTGGAGAAAAGAGAACACTCTCGCACTGCTGGTGGGAATGTGAATTGGTACAGCCACTATGGAGAACAGTATGGAGGTTCCTTAAAAAACTACAAATAGAACTACCATATGACCCAGCAATCCCACTATTGGGTATATACCCTGAGAAAACCATAATTCAAAAAGAGTCATGTACCAAAATATTCATTGCAGCTCTATTTACAATAGCCCGGAGATGGAAACAACCTAAGTGTCCATCATCGGATGAATGGATAAAGAAGATGTGGCACATATATACAGTGGAATATTACTCAGCCATAAAAAGAAATGAAATTGAGTTATTTGTAGTGAGGGGGATGGACCTAGAGTCTGTCATACAGAGTGAAGTAAGTCAGAAAGAGAAAGACAAATACCGTATGCTAACACATATATATGGAATCCAAGAAAAAGAAAAATGTCATGAAGAACCTAGGGGTAAGACAGGAATAAAGACACAGACCTACTAGAGAATGGACTTGAGGATATGGGGTGGGGGAAGGGTAAGCTGTGACAAAGTGAGAGAGTGGCATGGACATATATACACTACCAAA
>NW_020837946.1:15652927-15687124 GCF_003676395.1 Aethalodelphis obliquidens | reverse complement strand
GAGACGCAAGAGGGAGGGGATATGGGAACATATGTATAACTGATTCACTTTGTTATAAAGCAGAAACTAACACACCATTGTAAAGCAATTATACTCCAATAAAGATTAAAAAAATATCATCATGCTGCTGTTTCAAAGTATAACCACCCCTTCACAGATCACTACCTGAACTTTTGGGGATTTTTTTTTTTTGCAGCACCAGCAATGATTTAATAAATTGGGAATTTTCCTCCTAAATTTGTATTTGTCTATTTGTCCCTCACTTCCAATCTTAATTTTATCCATCTCTTTTATTTCTTTCTCCCCTAAATCTGTTTATCCCATCTGAAAAATGAATACTTAAATTATAACATGCCAAAGATGCAATCCGTTATAGCTTATTGTGCTAAAATCATACATGATAATTTCATGATCTGAACTGATATTAATGTGGATGATTTCACATCTTAATTGTGTATGGCTGACGTTTGCACTAAGATTGAACAAAACTGAATTTTGAATCATGAACACGTGAACAGAACTGATCCACATAGAAATGCTGGCGTAGAACTCTGTTTGGTAATTCTAGCTTTTGCACAACCTGCACAGCTATATGGGCAGCCATGGGTCCAAGATACCTCATTTCTCTCCTGGGCCATTTCAGTAGCCTCCTGCCTCCATGCTTGCCTCCCTCGAGTCTATTCAAACAACAGCCAGATAAATCTTTTCAAAACAGCAATTAAAACCTCAGTGTCTTCCCTTCATGCTTAGAGTAGAATTCAGTATTCCTACTGGGACCAGCAAGGCCTCCCATGATCCGGATCTTTCCAATTCTCCCAGACACATGTCCCCTTCCCTCTCCTCTTTCACTTTTTCCCAGATGAGTTTATCCTCCAACACACCAACTCTTCCCCTTTACATTGACTTCACACTTTCTGACCCTTTGTCTAGAATCTTCTTCTCCCAGCTCATCGCATAACTAGTTCTTTCCTGTCATTCAAATCTCCTCAAATATCACCTGGGTCTTCTACCAGGAGTTCAATGAGAGTGAGCATTGAAACAAGAATGTGACCCTTCCATGGCGGAGAAGTATTACTTTGAAGATGAAAGTCTTCTTTGAACACTGGGTCTAACCCCAGACACACTGGGTCTAACCCCTACCTAAAACAGCTCCCCCAACCCTAATGTCTTATCTTGCTTTATCTTTCTCCTTACTATTACAACCTGACCTCGCATTTATTTACTGTCTGTCTCCCCTCCTAGAATGTAATCTCCGTGAAGGTAAGCATTTTGTTTTGCACCTCTCTACATCCCCAACTCCTAGACATGTGTCTGTCACATAGTAGACACTCAGTTAATGAATTTATACCACAGCGGCGAAAGCTGGTCACAACACAATCACTGTGATGTTTTGTAGACAGTTGGGAACCATCCTTATTTACTTATGATGTTTGCAATATAATGTTTGTTATATAGATGATGTTGTTATTATTCTTAAAACACTTTCAAAAGTGCCACTGAAATTTCTGGTGTTCAAAACAAACACAAAGGGTTTCTAAATCAATCTAAAATATCAAAGAAATTATTGAGCAAAAGAGTTAGACAACCTGATAGGTTGAAAATAAATACATGTTAGATATACTGTGTTTTTACATCAACTTAATCAGTATTAAAAATATACTTTATTTTTTACATTCATGGGAATAGCCTGTGGAAATAAATGACCATTAATGGCCACCAATGAAAATCAGAGAAGCACTCGTAAGATTTATGAATGTTTTCAAGTCATGAAAAGGAAAAACGTCAGCTTTCAGCTCCTAGCTTTCCAGTGAAAGGATATAAAACAGCAGTGTAATTATGTTCCGCAGATGTTGTGCTAGTAAGTTTCCCGTTGCATATTAACTCAACTGGGTGCTGGGGGGCAGGGGGCAAGGAGGGAATTGATATATTCCCATATTCAGTGGTATTAGTTCATAAAGAAGGGTAAAGCATGTTCTGCTACACTGCCTGTACTCCCAGAGTTAATTCCCAATGAAAGCAGAAACCCATGGTCTTTATAGCCAGAAATATAATAAGTGACAAATTCCTTCAAACTATTCACCATACCTGATTTGAACGTTTTTTCTTCTTTTTCTGTCCATAACTTAAAAGAACACAACCCAAAACATTCCATTACAGATGCCCCATGATGAATCAGTGGCATGTTAATAGTGACTTATAAAAAGAGAGAAAGCCATTATAAGTTATGCTGCTTCTTGAAAATTCTTTTGCAAATAAATCAGCTTTTTAGAAAGTCGGTCTTTTTTCTGCATTTAGGCAATAATTTGGCTTTTCAGGCTGGAATTAGCTGCATAAGGTGTCTACGTTCCCCCTGCGATAGGAGCCTTCTACAAGTATTTAGCACACTATCCTTGTTTCAGTGTTCAAAGAAGACTTTCGTCTTCAAAGTAATACTTCTCCGCCATGGAAGGGTCACATTCTTGTTTCAATGCTCACTCTCATTGAACTCCTGGTAAAGATCTTTCTTTGAAATGGCTTTCTTGGAGCAACTATAACCCAAAAAGACAGTTAACGCCAGGAAAGAGTAAAACAACATGACAAAGAAAATGAAGAAATAGGCATTGTCATATGGTTTGGATTTTGGATTTTTTTCTCTTCTGTAGCATTTTTTACTTCGCTTTCCAGTGTTCTTTCCAGTAGTTGAAAAACACTGAGAGATGCAAGAATCCAGTTCTCTTGATTCATGCTGTAGCTTTTCTCAAAAATGAAAAATGGTAACATCAACTTGAGATCAAACTAGTATCCTGTACGTTTACTTCTTGGAAGGTAGCAACTTCCCTACTTGCTGAACTCTGGCTGATTGACTGTCGATGACTTGCCCTAAAACCCTAAGTACACTGAAAAGAAATCTCGGTTTTAAAACTGAAACTAAAATGCACTTACAGACTGAATACAAATGTAAATATTCATTGCAACTTTAATTAAAACAAGTTTTACCGTTAGGGTAACATGCAGACTTGACTTCCCTTTTTTTCCCAAGAAAAATAAATTGAAGTGGAAAAGGACACATCGGTTTTCTATATAGTTCTTTCAAACAAAAATCTGAGTCATACTTTTTATTTCATACATTTGCCCTTGAAAAAAATAAGAGATAGAAAAAGCAAATTCTAAAATCTTCAGGATAGACTCAAAATTTAATATTTTCACTTCAGTTCCTGTACAAACAAAACCATGTTCTAACTTCACTCCCAAGAAAAGGAAATGCTTTCATAAATTTCTAAGAAAATGAAATCCTTAACTGTCCTGAGCAAGGCAACTGCACGGGGATGTTTCAGATGTCTTTTTGGTGTGGTTTGTCCTAGATCAAGTACCCTTGCTTGATATTAGTGACCTGGGCTTCTGTGGACACTAACTTCCTATTGTGTTTCACCAGCACAGCCACCTAAAGTAAATTGTTGTTTTACAAAGTAGTGAAACCCAATCTCAGCTACAAACATGCTCAAACACACACAAACCTTCCATCTCTGGACAAACGACAATCCCAGCTGTTTCTGCCTGGGATCTAAATTCTCGTGGCCAAGCACGCCCCCTTTGAAGTGGAGAGCACCTCTGCCGACCTGCATTTTGCAAACTTTGCACTGTTTCTCTAAGCCTGACCCCTGAACTGATTGTCTGATGACTAATTCACATGCTAAGCTCGCGGTATATCAGTATCACTGGCCTGCCTGCGTTTGTCATTAAGGGTTTGTAGTGAAAAGAAAGATGAAAGAGAAAGGTGTAATATTAGACCAGCAGCCAAACATCTTATGAGTGTGTTTTGAAAATGTGACTTATAAGAGAAATAGGCAACTCATTTTAAATAAGTCTTTCAAGTTAGGTAGAAGGCCTGTATATTTTTATTTGTAACTTCCCAAACCTTCATTCCTTTCTTTCCAAACTATTGGCTACTGTTAAAAGTATACCTTATACATGAACAACTTCACCGCTCTGTGAGTTTCAAAATTGCGTAAGAAAGTAAAGATTCGTTCAACAGTGCTTGCATCTGAAACTAAACTGCCTTTCTGCTACCATCGTTGTCGCCAACGTAGTCTAACAGAAATTAAAAATGTATATAGGTGCTCCTGATTGAAAAAGCTAAGTGGCTCGTTAAATCAATTACCAATTTTTCTGAGCTGTTAGGATAACCTTTTGTCTTACACGTATATACAGAAGATGAAAAATCTAAAGCATTTTAACTTTTTGTCACACAAAATAATTTCACTGAGCATCATTTTGTCCACAAGATGTATGTGCTATAAATACTGTGAAAGATTGTCTGTTGGGACAGCTTGGCAAGTGCTGCAATGAAATTCTTTAGAGAAATAGTCGGGCCTCTAACTGTGGATAATGGCTCTTTGAACACCCTTTAAAGACCCATTTCCATAGACTGGACCAATTCTTTGAAAGGAATACATAACGAGAAGTCAAATAAAAGGGGTGGGGCAAAATGAGAAGATTAAAAAGAGTAAAAGATTAAAAGAGAGAAAGAATATAAGGAAAATTCAAAAGGAAAAAAGATCAAAAAGAGGATTAACCATGTTACTTGTTGTTTTTCAGAAATTAAAAAAGTATGGAGGATAAGGAATTTGTTTCCTTTTGGCCCAAGAAAAATGCCAATTATGGTAGCTAAACTGCCCGGATCACATATCAGCATGCTTTGGAAATGTGAGAAATGGATGGGAAATATAAACACGGAGCAATAGCTTACAGTTATGTTATGAATTAAGCCAGAAAAATATCAAGATTTAGTCACTGAATAAGCTGCCAAGGTCAATTTTCCCTGATGAACTTGAGCCAGATCAGAATAGAAGCGATAGCGCTGTAGTTGCATGTTTTGTGCCACAGCCCCACTGCCTCCTAGATTCAAATTCTCCGTTTTTTCATTTAAAAAAAACCAAAAACCTCAGGCTAAGAGAACATAGTCAACAATAATGAAGTCATGAAATCCCTTTTCATTTCTTGATGTTTATTTGATCAGTGTCCTAGGCTCTGAGTTGAGATCTCTGATGTAGTGAAACCAGCTAGCCAACGCTGCCATGCACCATCATTTAATAATGGTCTTTGTAGATGACGACCTTTTCGCTTTTTTATGACATCATTTTGATATCAGGAATTAATCCTTTAAATTCACTTTAAAATATAGAAAGTGTTTCAGGATGTATATATTAATCAACTCGATAAAATTAATTGGAACATCTTAAAAAGCAGTATTTACTTCACCATTGAATATGTGTGTGTGTCAGACTATTTAGTTTATTTTAGTCCTGGTGAATTTACAGCACTTTTTGCATTATGTTTTTTCCGGTTCACATACTTCTTTTGGGTTTGGCTTTTTTGGTGGTTGTTGTTGCCTTTACTTCAGTTAACCTAAAACTAAAGGGCTTTTTTAACCACAAATTCTTTTAATTGCCAAATATTAATGGCTTGAAAAATACAAAAAAATAAATAAGAAGCTCTAAAAGATAAAGCAGAGAACTAGGAAATCATGAAAAAGAAGCTAGAATGAAGAGAAAAAAATCAAAAACCTGTTCTATTACACTAATGACAAATGAATTCTAATAAAAATACAGATTTAGGGCTTCGCTGGTGGCGCAGTGGTTGAGAGTCTGCCTGCCGATGCAGGGGACACGGGTTCGTGCCCCGGTCCGGGAAGATCCCACATGCCGCGGAGCGGCTGGGTCCGTGAGCCATGGCCGCTGAGCCTGCGCGTCCGGAGCCTGTGTTCCGCAACGGGAGAGGCCCCAACAGTGAGAGGCCCGCGTACCGCAAAAAAAAAAAAAAAAAAAAAAAAACAGATTTAAATTCTAAACCATGTGGTGAATTTATCTAAAAAACTGTCTATTGCATTAGGTACTCTAATGATACGGTTAATATAGTCTTTCTTAAACTCTCAGGGGTATATATACCAGCAACACATTAAATGGGACTTTGAATAGCAGCATCATTATCCCCTCCTCTTTTATGAACTATGTAAAATTTTTCCAAACTCCCCGATGTGTTTAGCTTCATTCAAAGTCCCCTTAAAGGCAGGTAGTAGAGAATACAATCCAGAAAAGGGCATGAATTTTATATTAATTACTCTCTTTGTCAGTGGTCAAAAGGAGCAGACTGCCTGCTTCTGAGGTGGGGGTCACTATAAACAAACAACTTAGGTCAGGAGCCACAACAGCTAATTTACCTCCCGTGGTCGCCATCTTGTGTGCACTTTGGTGGGATGGTTGGGGGTGGGCGTCATGAGTGAGCTAAGGCAAGAAGGGCGCTAGGTTGCTGAAGGGCTGGGAAGTTGACTGAAAATGAAATAGCTTACCACAGCAGTCCCACTTCTGGAAATCCATCCTGTAGAAGCAAAAGTGCCAACATGGAAAGAGATACAAATAGAGAGATAGAGACAGAGACAGGGACAGAGATAGAGATCTATAAATAAATTTACCCCAGCATATTTACTAGCAGGAAAAATCTGAATGTTGGTCCTTCCATCAGAAAATGGTGTAATGAATTAAGACAGATCCACCCTCTGCACCATTATGTAGCAACACAAAAAAATAAAGCACAATAAAGTGCAAAAATCAAAATAAAAACAACTCCATGAATGCCAATATAGGTTTATATATTTGTATAAGCATAAAGAATAAGTGGAGAGATACTGTTAATTTGGGGAGTTGGAGGGAGCTACACGGATTCTTAACTTTTTATACAAGTGCCTCATTCTAGTTTGGTTATAAAAAGTATAGAATTTTATATACATATACTAATAAAGGATCTTAAGGAGAAAAAATACATGGGTTTTGCCCCGCATCCATTTTCTTTGGATCCTTTGCCCTTGAATCTGATTTTTTGAACCAACCTTTAGGCCTCTGAAAGTGACAAAGAAAATGGGGAGAGGGTGTCTAAGTAGGTAAAGCAAACTGAAGTTGCAGAATATCTGGATGATCAATGTTTCAGCACGAATAAATATGAAGTGCAGAGGTCCTGAGGTAATGGGTGCTTGGAGTGCTAAGAAACAGCAAGGAAGCCAGTGTGGTTAGGGCTGGATAAACAGAAGGATTACAACAAAGGAAGCTGTAAAGGGATCCAGGAGCCAGATTATAAAATAGGTTTGCGATTTTTTTTTGCTGCAACTTAAAGTAAGAAAAACACTTTTGCATCACAAACCAGCACATGGTTGCATACATGTACGCACACAGAGACAGACAGATCACAAACCACAATTGAAAAACATTGATTGAATTTTATTCTAGGTGTGAGAAAACATCACTAGAAGATTTGATCTACGTTTAAAATAATCACTGTGGCTGCTGCATGGAAAACAGACTTGGTGGGGCGGTAAGAGTGGAAACAAAGATCACATTTGGAGAGTACTGAGGTGGTGGTCTAGGTATTGAGAAAGAGCAATGACTACATTAAACTGTTAGCAACAGAAATATTAAGAGGTGATTGGATATGAGATATATATATATATATATTTTTTTTTTTTCTTTGCGGTACGCAGGCCTCTCACTGTTGTGGCCTCTCCTGTTGCGGAGCACAGGCTCCAGACGCGCAGGCTCAGCGGCCATGGCTCACGGACCCAGCCATTCCGCGGCATGTGGGATCTTCCCGGACCGGGGCACGAACCCGTGTCCCCTGCATCAGCAAGCGGACTCTCAACCACTGCGCCACCAGGGAAGCCCGAGGTATATTTTTAAAGCTACTACAATGTGCCAATAATTTGGATGTGCAGCATGAAAGAAAAAGAAGAGTCAAAATGACTCCCAATTTGGGGGCATGATCAACTGGGTGAATAGTGATGCAACTTACTGAGATGAGGGGCAGCATGATTGAATCAGACTGTGACAGAAGGGGAATGAGGGGTTCTACTTGGGATACGTTAAGTTTGAAGTGAGAAGGACCATGTGGTTTGCTTTGGCTAATGAAATATGAGCAGAAGGGAAGTGCGTCACTCTGTTGAATATGTAAATTTGGGTGGCGTCACGATCTAGATCTAGACGGCTAGCTAGGAAACAAAACGAAACAAAAGGAAGATTTTGAGGGCAGGATTTTTCAGACTGTTAATCTTGGCCATGAAATTAATGTAGGGATCAAGACCAGAATGATTTTCATGAACTGGAATAAAATGAAATTAATCGAATAGGACAGGACAGGATAAAACAAGATAGAGCTGAATCGAACCACATAGGCTACGATAGAATAGATCAAAGGACACCACATGTACACTTGGCAAAAAACTGTAGCTATTGTGATGAGCCGTGTAAGAGAGACAGTTTGTAAGAAAAATGTAATGAATGCTTGTATCAGAAAACAGTGTTTTATCTTTTGCTCACCTGCATCTCATTTAACTTTCCAGTAGGTAATGATTTACCATAACAGGATAGTTAACATTGTACCTATTTTCAGTTAGGACATAGGAAGTCAGTAGAGAAAAATCCTGAGGTCATAACCTAATGCTAGACTTTCCCTCACTGACCCTTTTCTGCCTTGTTCTCTTTCTTTATAGCAATTTATAAATTATATGAGATACATAATATTAAAAGGACTGAAGGGCCCAGTCACGACCACCCCTTCCATGGTTATTTCTGTGTGTACTCAAGGATCTTGAGGATGGTGTCATTTTGCATGTTAATGTCCGAACCTCTATTTGTACTTGTGTGTCTTGGAAATTTAAGATCTTAAAATTAATAAATCGCAGTTTCCTTTCTGTTCTTAAAAATTCAGGTTTTATACAATAGAACAGAGAAAAAATGAGAGAATCTCCACGGCATCTATCCATTGGAGTGCTCACTAACTGTTACCTACTACTATAGTAAGATTCAGTACGAATAATCCCTTCAGTTCAAGCTCAGTGACTTGGAACACTCACCCACAAATTTTTATTGAAAGGCCATTAGGTTACAGGAAAATTACCCCATTTATTTCTCATGACAGTGCCGTAAGGGATGTGTTAATATCTCCATTTCATAGCTGAGAAAACCAAGACTTATGAGGCTTGGATGAGTTGCCTATTCAGCTAATCAGGGGGATTTAGGATTACAAACTAGATCTTTCCGAAGCCAAGCCAGGTTGGTTCTTATTACACTACACCACAGCAGCTTCATCGAAGTGTGCTGTTAGCATTGCTGTCAAAGGAGGAGGTTGGAAACACCCTACCATCAAAAAGGAAGTGGTTAAGTAAAGTATGGTACATACAGCCATATGTATTAGTGGTACATAATGGCCACTAATGCAGGAGAGCTATATGGTATATAGAGAAAGGTTTTTTTTAAAATATATTATGTAGAAATAATCCAACAACCAAGAATAAAAGACAGAAGAGTGTTATTGAATATTCTTATTTGAGTACCAAAAAAGGGATGTATGCATACATCCATATACACACCACATATATTTTCATATGAAGAGAAAATTTTGAGCATGATATACCAGAGCATGTTAGTAGTGGAGAGGCTGGAGAGAAGGACTGGGAATCTAGGTTAAGAAACAGAATTACTTTTCATCATTTACCAAGTGTGCTATTAACCCACATAGTCATCACAAGAGCTCTAGTCAGAATAATTCTAGATCTCTTTCTAAGCACAAGGTGGGAATGCATATCCTCCACCTTTTTGGACGTTAGGCTGTGTGGCTTGCTTTGGTCAATAAAATGTGAACAGATATAAAATGTGTCTTGCCTGGGCAGAAGTTGTAAGAGCCAATGTTCAACTCATCTATTCCCTTCTCCTGTCCCAGCCTTGCTGAAAGCATGTGCAAAGATAAAACCTCCATCAGCCAGGGTTCCTGAGTGACCACGATGAGCAGAGCTCATTGGACATGTAGAGAAAGTTAGAAGTAAATCTTCATCGTCTTAAGCCACTAAGATTGGAGGCTGTTTGTTATGGCAGTGTTGTCCTGGCTGACACAATATCAAAAGAAGTGCTGATGTAAAGAAAAACATAAACCTAGTAATTACGATAGAACTTTTTAGTATTTTTAGATGTTTAAGAGGGAAAAAAAAGATGTGTTTTAAAATATAAGTCAGTTCATTCATTAAATTAGGCAAATATTTATTGAGGACCAAATATATCCCAGGCCATTATAGGCGCAGGAGAAGTACCATTAAGTAGGACAGACAAGATCCCTACTGTCACAATTAACACAATAAGTGAGCAAGAAAATATCAGGTAATGACGTGCCCTCTGATGAAAATAAGCTGCATAACGTTATTGAGAGGGAACGGGTGACTAGTTCGAGAGGTCGGAGAGGCCTCTGGGAAGAAATCACGTCAGCTGATGGCTGCCATTGTGATGATAGTTCTAAAACCACAAGGAAGTTTTCTTTTAAACGTCTTTGTAGTCTCCACATTTTTCCTATATTTCATTTCAAATCAGAATAACACCATAAGATAAATAAATAACAGTGAATAAAAGGATGGGGTGATAGAGCCTTCAGTTAGAAAACCCAGGAAGTCCAGCCTTCCTTGGGAAAGTGAAGGACCATATTCAGTTACACCTGCAGATGGAACTGATAGAGTCCTAAGTGGATGCAGAAGCCAATGTTGGCACCTCTGTAAGTGGAGGAGGCCACCAACTGAAAATTTATCCCATAAAACATCAATCAAGATAGCAGTAAAAGGGATGAAATGTGTATACACGTAAAAACAATTGAAAACATATCTGCCTAATTATATAGACAAAGATATCAAGATGAGTGCTGAAAGGGGATGAAAACCTAGGAGATGCAGAATCTCTGCTCCGATGGTACCCAACTCCAGGGCTAGTAACATGGCCTCAGGGACAAATGCCACCAATTACAAAAACATTAAAGAGTTAATAAAGCCCGTGAAGTGTTTCCAAAGAAAGGAGGATCTGAAAGAAGGAAGCCACAATTCTGCTTTTATCAGCAATTACGCCTTCATATTTTTGTATCAAGCTAACTTTATTAAATCATTCTGCAAAGGTCAAGTGGGATGTGTCTTTCCTGAACTATTTTCATATTTCATGACACAGACTGAGTAACTGGATAATATACACTGTATTTCCAAAGACTGAAAGACATTTATGCCCAAGTGCTGATTTCCTGTGGCGTGAGATTGGTCACTTAGACAATGGGGATTTAAATGATGCTGTGTGTGTGTAGTAACTCAGCCAATTCCTTTTTTGTGCATGAAAATCTTCCAGTTACCAGCTGTCAGAAATACAATTTAATTGCTTATCATTAGAATAATGAATTAATTCCAATTCATCTCTTCAGCAATAGGGCATCATATCCTCAGGTTGCCACAGTCAACACGTTTTCTTAAATGTAATAAATTACTTACAAGGCATAAGATCCATTTAGCTGCTAGGATAATAATTTATGAGATACCAAAGTTACCTCCCTCAAGATGTCTTCTTTTCCCTAATATTGGGGAAATGCTTGAGGCCCTGAAACGCTTATCAGTCCAAAAGAGGACCCCAATATTTAAATCTTTTTTTTTTTTTTTTTTTTTTTTTTTTTTTGCGCGGTTCGCAGGGCTCTCACTGTTGTGGCCTCTCCCGTTGCGGCGCACAGGCTCCGGACGCGCAGGCTCAGCGGCCATGACTCACGGGCCCAGCCGCTCCGCGGCATGTGGGATCTTCCTGAACCGGGTCACAAACCCGTGTCCCCTGCATTGGCAGGCGGACTCTCAACCACTGCACCACCAGGGAAGCCCGATATTTAAATATTTACAATCATTTTGAAAGTGACAATGAAACAACAGTGCACTATATTTATATAGTATCCTTTGTCCAAAATTTTTTAAACTTTTCACGAATAGCTCGTCTTTCTTTCAGCACCGCTAACAAGTAGACATTGTCTGCTGTGTTATCCTCGGTGCAAAGAGGCTAAGAAAACCAAACTATTAACCATGGTTATGTTTGGGTCGTGTCTCTTTAGATGAGTTTTTGTTTGTTTTAATCTTTCTAGTTTTCTATGGTTTCTAATTTTTCTTTAATGGACCTTTAGTATTTTTACAATGAAAACAGAATTTTTAATGTTGTGAAGTAAATACTAACAGACATCACTACCCTTATAATAGACCCCATAGGGCAAGGATTAACACCTCTTCTCTGTCTTACTTTCACCAACCCATTGGCCTCTATGAAGCACACACGTCTTCATTAAGAAGTAGAGATGAGGGTTTCCCTGGTGGCACAGTGGTTAAGAATCCACCTGCCAATGCAGGGGACACGGGTTCGAGCCCTGGTCCGGGAAGATCCCACATGCCGCGCAGCAACTAACCCCTTACATGCACCACAGCTACTGAGCCTGCGCTCTAGAGCCCACAAGCCACAGCTATTGAGCCCATGCACCACAACTACTGAAGCCCACACGCCTAGAGCCTGTGCTGCGCAACAAGAGAAGACACCGCCATGAGAAGCCTGCGCACCGCAACGAAGAGTAGCCCCCGCTCGCGGCAACTAGACAAAGCCCGCACGCAACAATGAAGACCTAGCACAGCCAAAAATAAATAAATAATATTTTTTTAATTAAAAAAAAAAAAAAAAAAGAAGGAGAGTATCAGGTCCTTTATCTACTCCCAGTGGGGAGGGAAAGAAAAATGAATGTTTCTTGAAGTTCACAATATGCACCAAACCTGTGTTAAGACACATAAAATTAACTCAGTTAATCTCACCACCCTATGAATTATTACTCACTTAATTTTGAAAATGGCAGCTCAGAGAAAGCACTGCCTGGAGAGCATAAGTACATAATCATAGGAGATTGAATGAGGATCCACATCTGAGTGATTCCACAGCCATCCTCCCTCCAGGAAGACACACGCAGGTCAAGTCTCATCATGTTACTGCCCAGGATTTCCACTCCTGTCTCCCTCCAACACAACCTTCACGGAGGAAGGAAATTAGATAATGTCCCTCCTCTGCTTGAAAGTCCTCAGTCACTTCCCCTTGCATAGAGAATCAAATCCAAGCTCCTTACTGTGGCCTACAGGGGGCCGGGCATGACCCAGCCCGGGCCAGCCTCATCTTATGCCACAGTCCGCCTCTGCAAAACAGATGCAAGGACGTAATTTCAATACCTCAAACAAGCAAAGCTCTTTCTCAGATCCAGGCCATCACACATTCTATTCCTTTTGCTTAGAAAACTTCTCTGTTCACTTCCCAAGACTCATTTTTTCTCATTCCCTGTCAGACCTTCCTTAAAGACTCAATCTAGGTAGGTCCCATGAATCTCTCTTTGCATCTCATTCTGTTCCTTTCCAACATTCAGCACTATTTCTAATTATACGTTTGCTTCTTTACTCATGTAGATCTATCTTCCCTACATGAGCTTCCAAAGTCAGGAACAAAGTCTATTTGTTGAACAAAACATCAAAGACACTAAAACAGTTTCTGGCTAGCAGAAGATTCTCAAAAAGGTGTTTACCAAATAAATGAATAAAAGGGTTGGAACTCAGTTCTCAATGACTCCCGATTCACATTCTAATTGTTAGCATAATATTGAGTATCTGCCTCACTCTCATCTTCAAGAGGGTGCTGGAACACAGTTCTTCCTTCCCTCCCCATCTACACCCTGGATTTCACTGGTTGCAACTGATCCGAGGACATGACTGCAAGAAAACTGAACGAAGTTGGGCCTCTTCCAGCAAAGAAGACATATAGGAATCACCATTTAGGTAGTCAAACACTAGACCACCTCCTGCCCTGGACCATGAGGTTAAAAGCCCCCGGACTTGTGCCTGCAAAAATCTACTCACACTTTCTCCCCCTACAAATACACATTCCTATAAAATCCAAACCAAAAAGAACTAGAAATGGTCCTCTCCAAAAAGTTCCTGATATCCCCAGTAACTGCTCCCCCAGTGCCGTCATACGCTGTTAGGAATCAGTCTCGCAGTGAGACATTCCTCTGTGTGTCAGCACAGGGGGTGGGGTGTTGGAGACCACTGCCTCAGACTGACCCTTACTGTACTTCCTTTGCGTCTTAGAAACGTACCTGTTTCCATGACAAAAGTTGCCTTGATAAATAAGCCATCATCAGTAAGGATTCTTTGGAGCAGAGGTCAGGTTATTATTTTGTTTGTGACTTCAATCCCATTATTTTGGGAACTCTCCGGGGTAAGAGAGAATCATTTAAAAACTATGACTATGTATGGCAAAGAAAAAAAGAAACTATGAATACATCTGCTCAATAAATTATATTCACATAGAAGAGCTATTTTTTGACTTCTCCATTCATGGTCATTAAAAATAATTCCTCCATTATTTTAGTAACTGGGATAGGTTAACGTGCAAGTTTAAAAGCCCAGGAGTACGTTTTACAGTCTGCACGTTATGACCAATGTGATTAAATAATAATATTAATAGCTAAAACGTATTGATTGCCCACCTTTACCCAGGCATATGCAAGATAACATTTAACCCTCAAGAGAGTCCAATAAGGAAACCATCACCATTTTTCTTTCTTTACAGTATTTCAAATTAGTTTAGAGAAATTAGATGACGTATCAGGTAGTACAAATTTTTAAACTGCCCATGGAGAATTTAAAACCTAGGTCTAGAGTCCTTAAAATCTATAGCATTAGGCTACACTGCCTTCAGAAAATTACTTTCAGAGCAATACGTCATTCTTAAGGATGTGACGATGTAAAGTCGTAGGAAGAGGGTTGTCTCAGAAGAATGTCCCCTACACTTTGTAACTCTGTCAAGTGCAGGAGCTTGGGGTCCATTTTCAACATCTCTCTTGAATCCCTAGGCAGAGATGATGTCATCTCTTCTCTGGTGTGCAGTGAATCCTACCTCGGTTCTTGTCCCCAGCACCAAACAGCAGCTCTCCAAAATGATCTTTCCAACAATGTATGTCAGGTTGTGTTTCTCCCTCCTTTAAAACCTTAGTCTAGCAGCCTCATAGGTACTTAGGAGGAAACTCTTACAATGGCCTTCAAGGTCCTGCAAGACTCAGCCCCTTCCATCCCCTCCAGTAGCCTTTCCACCACTCGCACCTAGCTGGTGATGCTGCAACTCCCCCCGAAAGAATCAATCCAGTCTCCAGTCCACTCAATCCCTTTGCGTGAGCCACGAAGCACAGCTACAAGAAGTCTTCCTGCCCTCTCCTGGGTGCTCAAGGCTGCTCCACTGCCTCTCCGTGTCCCAAGACAGATCCCTCACTGCTCCCCTGAGGCCATTTTAAATGCTTGTCCCCTTCCGTTGCGCTCAGCTCCAGAGAAAACAGAGGCAGCAGAGGTGGCCTCGTGCAACTTCATGGCCTCCTCACCCACCTGCCAATACGTATGTCTGTGTTCTTCCTTACTTCCCTTACTTACATAGAAAATGTTTTAAAAGCTGCTCATTTTCCTGGATAAAGCCAGTCCCTCCAAATACTTGCTTCATCTTATTCCCTTCCAACTACAATTCACACACCCTTCAGGTTGAGTTCCTTCTTCAGAAGAGCACGTTAGGACAGTTTGAGTCACTCTTCACTCATTTACTTATTCAACAGGCAGGCACTGAGTACACATTTTGGGTCACACATGGGACTAGATACTTGGGTTGCAATGGTCAGCAATACCAAAGAGTAGGTCTATGAAAAAGACAGAACTAACGTCTATCACTGGCATTTGGCAACAACCCTAAATTGCGTCCTTTATTCCTATAGTCTCATGTATCATCTAACACTGATTCCAAATCCAGGAGTCCTTGTCCAGGGCTGAGGCTCGTCTCTGGATCTCTTTGCATAAATACTGCCACTTGTCACCTGTTCTCCCTCTTGATGTTTGACACCAGCTCTCCTTACCCATAAGTGATTAAACACCAAAACATCATTTACTCAGAAAGATTGAGGCCCTACTCTTCACCCCCCAAATAGATTTCCTTCTATAGAGATCTCGGTTCTGGTTCCATGTGGCAATTACGTAGTTTGAGGAGGGATTCTTCCATGGCATGTCCACACAAAGGGCATTAACTAATCCATCCCTCCCTCATTTAAGTCTCTTTCTAAACTCACAACCATAAGCCAGTGACCTGGTCCATTACACTGGTTCCATTTGCCAATGCTAATGAAGATCCCTCCTAACATGGAACAGCTCCCCAAGTATCCAAGTGTGTGTGAAAACGCATTTCCAAACTGGGCTAGTTAAAATCCTAAATCAATATGTTTGTTTCCATCACAGATGTAAAATATACCTATTTCTAGGAAAATTGCTGTCAAGGTATGACTCAGCAGCTGACATTCGTACAACCACGATTTAATAATTTTAAGCTCTCGTTTTCAGTTTTTACGTTTAAAGTTTTCAAATTAAATTCTATACGTACACGAACAAAAGGGAACCCCTTCACACACAATCAGGTTTGAACACAGTTGAATGCCAAAGAGTTCAAAGTCCTGAGGGCTGCCTGTTCCAGGGGATCAGAGTAGGGACCCCGACTAGGGTTAGGACTGGGGAAGTCAGATCCCCACTCCCCTGGAGATGGATTAGATACCCAAAAGAAAGTCAGGCGAAAAAATGATCTACAGAGAGTTTCAACGTAAGAAATATGATCAGAGCAACAGATCTCAGAGACAGGTAGAAATAAGAGAAGGGTGGAAAGAAGTATATCAAAAAGAGGTATGAGCCACACATGGCAAGTTCTGAGATCAGGAGGGGAGGGAAAGTGATATGTAAGATCAGTTTCTACTGAGTAATCCCACATCCTGGTAGCATTTCTCTCATGTGTTGAGAGTGAATGATTTTTCTTTTAAATGCCTGCTTTCAACTTGAGTTTGGCGTGAGGACAGGTTGACATAATGAAGTGAGTACCACAAAGAGGATTTGCAGAGGTAAGGTAATGAGCTCCACCGTCAGGCTGAACAGAAGTCAAAGCCTGCTTCTGCTATTTCTGACAGGGTGTGACCTTGCCCAAACTAATGAACAACTCTGGACCTCAGTCTATTTAGCTGTAAATTGGGGCTAATAATGTCCAGCTCACAGGATTTTGTGAAGATTAAGCAAGATAACAAGAGTAAAAACTCAGTAAGGATTACCTTCCTTTCCTCTTCTTATTTTTGGAATAGATAATTGTCAGAAAAGGGGCAACATATTTGACTAGAAGGATGAGTGTATTGCTAAAAAGACCTTAAGGCATTGAAAGAATTTGGACATTTTTATCTACTGCACTTCGAGTCCTTGGAGTTTTTAAAAGATGAGCTTGGAGCTTCCCTGGTGGCACAGTGGTTGAGAGTCCGCCTGCCGATGCAGGGGACGCGGGTTCGTGCCCCGGTCCGGGAAGATCCCACATGCCGCGGAGCGGCTGGGCCCGTGAGCCATGGCCGCTGAGCCTGTGCGTCCGGAGCCTGTGCTCCGCAACGGGAGAGGCCACAACAGTGAGAGGCCCGCATACCGCAAAAAATAAATTAATTTAAAAAAATAAATAAATAAAAGGCATTAGATTAGAAGTGAAGTATATGCTTTGTTGGTTCCCCATTTCCAGGTTTTTATTAATACTGCGTTCACCAGTTCCCCCAAAAAAGCAGTGTTGGGCAAGTTTTCATAACTGTTTATTCATTATAAATAGTAAATATTTACTGCACTTTTTACAGGAAAGACATTTTTACAACACATTGTTGTTGGCTGAGGCTGCAACACGAAGGTAACGCTTCTCTTGATCCACCACCCCCGAAGACCAACGTAGGAACTAAACTCAGTACTATGTCTAGTCTCACTAACTCACTACGTCATAGTTCTTAACTCTAAAAGGAATGTACTTGTGCCTACCTCGTTCATGGTTCCAAGAATAGAAAGAAATAAATAACACTGCATTCCACCTTCCTGTTCCTCTTAACATCTCAAAAAACAAATTTATTGACATTCTAAAATGTCACCACACAAACGTATGTAAACCTCAGTTTCCTATCATCTTTCAATTTCAGGTATTATTGTATAATTTAAAAGTACATGACAGCCACATGGACATTTCTGGTGTCGCCCTGCCTTTCATAGAAAAGAGAAGAATGTAAACGAAGTCATTTTAAAAGCATTATTCTCAAACATGGTCTCTAATCAAAAGGAGCGAGCCGGGTATTGGTTGTCCAGCAAATGGCAAACATCACTGCATTCTACCACAATGAATCATGGGCTGCGAAAATAAAGCACCTGCAAAAATATAGTTCTGATTCTGTTTCTATGGCCCTGGCCAATGCCAAGGCATCCATGAGGTACACAGTATTGCACACTGATAAGCAGCTGTGGGAATGCACGTCACTTCTCCACCATGCCCTGCCCCCGCCCAGGTTGGCTTCCAAATGAAACTACATTGGGCAGATGTCACACACCTCTCCCACACTGAGAAAGAAAACAAGCTTTTCTTCTGGTTCCCCCATATCCTGTTAGCAAGACGTGTCCATCCAGGACATGTACTGACAACTGAATTACAGATGAGGATAAGATAACAAATAATTTATTTGGGAGGTCCTTTACATCTAGTCTTAACTTCCTAAAAATGGTGGCATTTATTTTTATATCCATTTCCAGTGTGTAAAAGTCAAGGATTCCTCCGTTCCTGCTTCATGGAGCGAGCAGTTTTCAGGTTGTAGAAGTGTCAGCATTGGACATCAAACTTGTTATACTTTATTCTCCGACTATATTTTCAGAACATTCTGCTTGCCCAAACCAGTCAAGATAAATCACACACACACACACACGCACACGCACACGCACACGCACACAAATGGAATGTTTTAGCTCCTTGATCATCAGCACTAAAGAGTTGGGACATTTGATATGTAGCCATGTTAAATCATTGCCTTAAAATGTTGCATTTGTCTTTTATTGTTCCGGATCTTCCTTTTCTCCACTGCTTTTGTCCAACACGTTCAAAAGAATTTGAAACCAACTACTGGAGAAAGAAAATCAATCATTCTCCTTTGTCTCCTGTCGAGACTGCCCCCCAAGAGGGTGATTTTTTTTTTTTCTGAGAAGATTCTTCACGTCTAGGCTGTGGAGACCGGAAACAGGGCCAGTTTAAGCTCCAAGTGGACAGTTCACTTATGCGATATCTGGCTTGAGATAATGAAAGGCACCTGTAAGGAAACACATGCAGCTTTTCAGGTCAGGCTGGGACAATTCACAGCAAGGGGCAAAATCAGCTACAGGCTGACAATGTCATATTTAATACCGAGGTATCAAAGGATCGAGACGAATATTTTTATTCCTAAGACAAGTTTGACAGAACTCTGTGTCCTTGGGATTATACCCCATATGATCCTTGAGCTGACCTCATTAAGAACATGTGTTTCTAATGCCAGAGGTTATTTCATTTTGGCCAACCCTTGTGTTTTACCTAGTGGCAATCAGCTTTCACGTCTCAGCAATTAATAACCGCAAGATGTTGCTGACATTGGTTAAGAAAATAATTATACTGGGAAGCCCTTGCTGGAAAAACCAGCTGGCTTTGCCACAAAATTGATACCAGGATGGAAGGCTTAATCATGCTGGCAGCTCCCCTTTCTCAAGGAAGAGTTAAAGTGTTCCACCCTTACAGGAGTAATTACCCCCTAGAAAGTCCAAGGCTTACTTTGTCCATACTGCCCATATTGGTAGCCTGTGACAGGGTCCATACTGTAGCCCGTGGTGCTATAGGTGGGTGGACAATAAGATTGAGAGGTTGGCAGACTGTCCAAGCTCTTCATATGGTCTAGTCTCTGACTGCAGCTGGCCGACACCGTCGTGGTAGGTTCCAGGCCCCCAGTGAGAGGCGAGAGCGCATAGTCGGTCTGGGGCTGATGGGGTACCCCACCGTGGTTGGTCAGGAGTCCCATTACCTAAAATAAACAGGCAGATTAGGAAGAAGTGAGAATGCAGGGAGGACCAGACCCTAGCCTGTAGCTGAAAGGATAACTGAAAAGTTATCTGGAAATCTGCTGTTAAAGAGCTGTCCCGAAGACGGTGACCTCCATTCAAAGCGGCAGAGATATTCCATCATGCCCAGTGATAGCATCTGACTGCAGTTTCAGAAAGAAGGAGAGGGGGAAAGGGGAAGGAGGGTAGGGGAAGAAGGGAAAAGAAAAAGAAGGAAGGAGAGAGGGTGGGAGAGAGAGGACACCGTGCCCCTAGTGATAAAATCATACTGGAAATTCAAAGAAGGAGGGACACAGGGACAGAAGGTTGGAAGGAGGAAGAAATTATATCTGTTCGTATCGAATCATGTTTAACCACGTATTTACAACTGGGAGCCTCACATGTCATTTTAAACAGGCATTTGCTTATATATTTTTTTAAGTTGAATCCAAATCTAATTCTTTTTGTGTATTTTGAGATCTCTATGTCTTTTTTCATAGAGTTCCCTCTCACGAAAACTCCACTCTCCGTTTTGGCCATCCTTCAGTAATTAGAAATTAGTACACCCTCCCTGATATTCCCTTGCGTTTTCCTCAGCCCTCTTACTGTGTAATTAGTACTTGGTCACCTACTTTGAATTACGAGAGCTCTGAGGGGAGTAATCTACCGATTTTCATATCCTCAGCACCTAACAGAGGGCGGGCACATATTAGGTACTGAATGAATGAATGAATGAATGGTAAGTGATTCTGCAAATAACTGCCCCTATTACCTAATCCTTTCATTTCTTCTCTAAACTAACATTTTCATAAGAAGCACTTAAAAAAAATGCCTGAAGAGCAAACATGTTATAAAAGTCTGCTCGGTTTTTTAAATAACCCTGGAGAGCAAGCGAACTTTTAAAAAAACAAAACTGTGATAACAGAACAACTTTCCGATTAGCACGGTGACAAGTTTCACAAACACAGGCTCGATGACCCTTACAACACCTCGTGATGGAAGCAAGTAGATAATTAATTTTGCATCTGGAAAACTGCCACCCAAGAGAGGAAGTGATTTTTCTCAACTTCATGCAAGTCAGTGGCAGGACTCAAAAAGCAATCGCAGAAGAAATCGACTGCTGAGTGAAGAGCTTCCAGAAAATATCACCTGCTTACAAAGTACTGCAATGCAGGGACCCACAACTGCACAGTATTTCCATCCTAGTCCTGTTGTATTTTAAGACGTTGGAAGCATATGGAGATTAAAGTGTACAAATAAGAGCGAGATGAGAGGGCAGTAATGAAACTCAACCCTGATTGTAGGTCTTGGGTTATCCACCAAGGTAATTCAGGCCACAGGATCCTGGATGGAGGGGTACCAGCAAGGCAGGAGGGAGGGATGAATCTCGCATTCCAGAAAGCTTCCTAAATTAGATTCCAAAACCAGTGAGGCCACAATCCCCTTTGGGAAGGGTTTGCATAACCCTCATAGCTAAACAAAATCTTCTTGAAATAAAGCTTTAAACGGATCCATCTTCAATTAGCCCCAAAAGACAAAAAAAAGAAAAAAGAAAAAGAGAAAACAAAACAGAATCTGTTCCACCTTCTATGGATTACCCTTTCTTCCTCCATTTTAACAAGCCATGATTCTCCTCACCATCCCACCCCGGCAAGTCTCTATTCTCCATTTCCTCGTCTCCCTTTCCCTTGAGCTCTTCTATGCGTGAGCAGATGGGAAGGCGGGCTGGTGTGGGGAAAGCAACACAGTCTTACCGAAATTTTTAAAGACATGCCAAGGGATCAAAATTTTCTTGAACTTGAGATTTTTCAAAATCTCTAAAAATTACTTATATTCAAAAAAATTGTATGTTTCAGAGCCTACTTTTGTTTTATTGGGCATTAGGGGAAAGTGAGAGTCACAGAGTAAAGTAAGAATAAGAGTCACAGCTAAAGGAGAATGAAAAGTCACCAGAACATGGGGCTCTCAGACACTGCTGATTACAGTAAGTTAATTACTTCATTTTCTCATTTAAAAAACCTGAACACAGCCCCAAATGCATTTATTTCCTGAATGTTCTTCCATCTATATATATTTTTTTCTTTTTTGCCTTTCTTTGAGTTCATGTAGATGATTTTGCAGTATATACTTGGAAAATTCATAAATGTCAATTGATATACTAATTTATTAAATATTTTCTTTCAGCCCAAATTACGAACGTCTATTAGAAGAGAAGTCTTTAAAGTAGAGGTTGTTCAGTGCCAAACACACTCCTTTCAAATCAGGAGTACCTCTCTGTGTACTGGTCTAATGGGCAAGAATGGACAAGGAAAATTAAAAGATTAAAAATGTGATATTTTTAATGAAAGGGGGATTATGGCACAGGGCACAAATAGTTTACTGTGTAAATAATCTGTGCTAAGTTTTTTAAAAAAGCACTTAGAAAAATCAACTTTGTAACTGTATAAATTCAAAGAAAAATAGGCAGTGGTACTGGATAAAAGGAAATATATTTTTAGTAGTGTCCTTCATGAAGATACTTACTTGAAATTCTGTTAATGGTATACCTCTTTAAGGAAGAAATGGAATACTCTATACACAGCCACAGTTGAAGAGTAATAGAAGAATTTTATTCAAAACATGCACACTCTCCCATGAGCTATATGTACATTTTTGTGATAAAATTTTTTTAATCCTCTGCCATATATTTCTTGTTTGCATAACTTTGAAGGCCGCAATAATTCTGAATATGGGAGGAAAAAAACATGAAGACCCTAAAAGAGAAGAAATGAGTCCTTCCTAGAAGCAAAATTCAGCTGATGATGTTCACGTAGCAACTTTTTGCAGCTGTTGAATTAGAAAATACCTTAGGACAGGAAGACCTTGAAATATATCTGTTGGAGGATGGAGAACATACAGTACCATCTGCCAAGGCTATATTCTAGGGCAAGAGAAAGACAGCTCCTTAAAGGTGCCAGGGCACAGTGTCCTAAAGACATCCCAGCTCATGATCCAGTCAGGAGGGATGGCTGCTGTGTGAATGGAATAAGAGGGATGCTTGATAGATCTTCGTGTCACTATTATGACTGTGACACACCGGAAGCTCGTGACAGCTCCTGCTTTAGCAACTGCCCTTAGCTCAGCAGCCCAATACCTGCGGAAGCTAATGTGAGAAAATAAAGAGGACCAGAGAGACCCATTATCTTGCTTAGAGACAGATATTCTCCCACGAGTTTTTCTTTCCGCTGTGATGGTCACACATTGTAATCATGACTTCTTTCTCAAGAATTGGATGAGGATGGGAAAAGCAGCACTAATACTTCCCTACATTTGCTCTGAAATGGAAATTAATGAATAACGACAACGAACGCAATTTATTTCACACTGAGAAAACCTGAGAAATGTACATCGTTGTAACAGCTTCTTATTTAAAAATTAAAAAGGAAATCTGTGTTGGAAAAGAAAAATAACTATATCAATACAAAATGCATTACTCTCCCCTAACATAATTTAAAACCTCAAATCTCTATGGAAGGGTCCCATTACATTTGTATGTACATTTCTTTAAAAGCAATTTTGCTATTTAATGTGGTTCAAGGGAAGCTATGGAAATTTCTTTCTGCTGCACAAAGTTGGTAAACAGACTTCTTAGAACTCCCCCAATGTGGTCATGGAATGTCTTCCAGTCATATTTTCTTTTTAAGAATATTGTCAGGATCTCTTTCATATAAGCTTTTCCTACAGCAATTTGTAATTCAAAGCCTAAAATAAAATCTCCATTGGTTGCCAAGTGGGGGACTTTTCCTCATAAGCCATTAATAAGCTATTTCTATTACAGGGATGGCATTTTTGCCTGATTTTATTTTATTTTTTAATTTGAGGTAAGAGAAACACAATTGCCTGGTTTTCACAAACAATTTCACAGGAAAAGAAATAGACTCAGGGCTAATCAGTTCTGTCTACTGAACATCAATCACATTCTTATTAAATGTCAGATGAGTCCAGGAACTGCAATGAACAGGAAAAGTTTTCCTTTTATAAAGATCTCTGTTCTGTCTCCTTGGGAATGGAGGTGGGAGGAGGATTTTTTTATTTTTTATTTTTTTTCACTTTTAGTTGAGTACAACTCTTAGGTGAGACATCTGGAAAAAAATCTATTAAGTATACCAGTAACTTGTTACCTCCGAAACACTTCCCAGACACCGTTTCTAAATTGTTTTATGGCTAACCTTTAAAAACAAATTCAAGCCTTAGAATCTTGAACTGGGACTTCTGCTGGTTCCTCAGTCATTCCCTTTATTAGAGACTTGGTTGAAGATCTTTTTAAGCTCATTCTCAAGTTTCAGAATTCCAAAGAAGTTGTTTATATCTTGATTGGAAGATTATATGGTTCAGGAAAAACTAACTCTTTACAATTGCTTCATGCCATATTTCTCTTGAATTAATTTTCCTATTGTAAGATTAAATATAAAAGATAAAAAACTATGAGTCAAGCTAAGATTTACATTGAAAACAATGTGTCTGGAAAATATCCGTCTTGGCTTAAGTGTTATGATGTTGCCATCAGTTGAAAGTGCTCAGAGCTTATCAGAAATCTAAAATGATTTAGCAAATTATGGTGTACGTCTAGGCGCTTCTTTTTTTCCTTAGCAGGAATCCTGGTTCATGTCTTTATTTACATTTTTGCTCTTAAGTAATCAGATGCTTTTCTGATTTAACATTTAATAATACACATTTAGTTGCATTTTAGAAAACCACTGTGAATTACAGCTTTGTATGACATAAAGGGTTTTTTTTTTATAGCTTCTGCACTTTTCTCAAAAGGCTAATGATGATAAACTTTTAAAATTTGGATATAATTTATTCCCACAACCAAACAAAAAATTCAAATGTTTATGCACGTGTTTTTTTGCCGATACGGGTACTACTGGAGTTATGTTCTGCTTAAATATCAGTGACTGTATCTTTGAGGCTGTAACTAACCCTAAACTTGAACAGCGGAGATTTCCCTGAAAATGTTGTCTTCAGATTCAAATGCCTTGGGAATTATCCTGCAGTTGATTAGCATCTAAATAATTAGATTTTTTGGCCCTGTCTGTTTGAAAGCTGTAAGAGGGAAGTTGCCCGAAGGCAGAAGTTTCTAGCAAGGTAAGGATGGTGACCTTCTCACCCACCCAGAGTTACGGGAAGGGCATGGCTGACCTTTACCTAACCAGACAGAAAACCAGTGCATGTAAAATGTCCAGCTAAATACACACTTATTTTACTTTAATCCTTAGCTAACATTTTAAAGTAGCTATGTTTCACACATGATGCAAAAGCATGCGTGTCAGACAAGTGTGGTTCATATGGTGCGTATATTTCCAAGTTTCATTTGTAAAGATCACAGTGAGTACCTTCTCAGTTAAACTCTGTTATATGTGCTTTAATCTCCAGCTCTGTGACAAGTTACAGAATGAATTTTACTTTATTGATTCTTTAGAATACCTCTTTCTCAATAGACCTAAGCTGTCAAATGGGTAGCACTATTCTTTAGAGACTGATGACTAAAATATAAACCTAGGCAAAAAAATTAGCATAGAAATGGCTTGCAAGAGACACATATACACATACAGAGTTTACTTCTAGACAATGATGAACAATCATATCGTGTCCATCTATTATCAATAAAATAAAGCCCATTAAGAAAAAGCTCATTTCACCTAAATGAAAAAGTATGGTTCATACAGTTGGTATCTGACTATGTTAGACCCACCATGGGCTGTAATAAAATTCTCATATGTTTTAATTCATTTACGCATGCCTGCATTTAATATGCTTTGTGACCATGTCTACAATTAATATGATTTATGAGAAAAGAACATGTGTGATATTGGGGGGGTAGGGTGTAGCATATTTTTTCTTCTGTGAATGAAAAATATAGCAAAACGGCTCAAGGAAAATTGTTGGCTGTTAGCATATTAAGATGGACTGACAGAGCCCTGAGTAAACTTGGGGGAGTTAATGATATCCTCTTATCTGACCCTGACACATTTGCAGCATGTAATTTACAGAAGCTCTGTCCAGGGAATCTTGACAAATGCTCCTAAGGATGTCAGGGCAATGTTCCATTCTAATGTAAAACAGATGTGGGTCAGATACCCTCATTCATCACTTAACACAGAGAGTCTCAAACTCTTTCTGAGAGGAATGACATTACCTGCTGTTAACTCTTCTCATTTCAGGAAACAACAGCAGCCTTCTATCTAGCACTCAAACCTATCACCATTTCAAAAACATGAGTGTAGAAAATTAAGCATATATCTTGGTTTAATTTTATGACTACTTCTGGACACGTTTGCTAAATATTAATTGACCTCTTGAGACCTAGGATTCCAAATATAGAAAGGGAAAAGCTCTACACTTGGGCATCCCACGGTACTTCAGTGAGATGGTGCTTAAAACTTTACCTCTAATTGCCCATAAGCTAAGCCTGCATTCAAGAAAATGCAGGGCTGATTCACCTAATAACCATTCCTAAAAGCACACCTTGCTGAATCTTAACTGCCCAGTTCTGTCTGAGATTCACACAGAGCTTTACAATAACCTAGGTGTCCACGTTACCTTTTCGAAAGAAGGACCTCCACACTGACCCTCTGAAGCATAGGGGTGCTGGGCTACACTGTATCTTCACTCCCCAAAAACTTCCCCTTCCACCCAATACTACAACTGTGTGTAGGGCAGACATTCCAGCCTACTGAGGGAGGAAAAAATTTGCCCCGCTCAACAGTGAAATTTCTTCTTTCTTCCAGATCATGTGTGATACAGGCAAATGTTTCTGTGGCTGCCCAAAGTCCATGTCATAAGACTCCATCTACTAAACGCCTGAAGATTACAGAAGAGAAACTTCCCTACACTTCTCTTCATGTGAAGGAAGATAAATCCTTAGGACAGAGAAAAGAGCCAACTGAAAAGATCAAGTGATACTGATTTAATGAGTAGATATCAGGAAAGTTGTTTCTATTAACTATGGGAAATCAGTGCACAGCCTTGCAAAAGTCTGAGAATGAACTTACCCTTCGGGAAGTGTTTTCTGCCCTGTTTCACAGGTTTTGTGTTAAGGCAGAATAAGCTTTCATTTAAGATGCATGGAAATGTGTAACAACTCTATACATATGGGACAACATCTGAGAATACAGTCTTCTAAGGACCAGAAGCTACTATTCCGGTAAGCTAAAGTCCTACCTACTTTAATTCCCCACCTTCCCGACTCCAGGGACACTGGACCAATAAAGATGTTGCAGTGCTTTTCTACCTGCAAACTTACTTGTGTTCTTGATCATAAATTGGGCAGTGGCTATGTCTCCTATTCCCAGGCAACTTGAAGTAGCTGGCAACATCCAGGACCCACAGTGAGGCCATATACATAGTTCTTTGACCTACAGAAATTAAATCTGCTCCTACAGATCTTGACAAAATAGAGTCTTTGTAATTTAGTGATAAAAGGAATACTCCCCAATCAGTTAAATCAAAATTACTTAGATTGCCCCTTACTTTCTAAAACCTTGCACCTGTTGTTTTAGCTACCTTTCTCTTTTGCTGGTGAGAGAGAAGTATAGCGTTCATAAGATTCTCCTGCCTTTGAGGTATCTAGTATCATAAAAGCTAGACTGTAGATTTTTTAAAAATGAGTTCCTGTCAATATTATATTTCAAGGGGCTTCCCTGGTGGTACACTGATTAAGAATCTGCCTGCCAGTGCAGGGGACATGGGTTTGAGCCCTGGTCCGGGAAGATCCCACATGCCGTGGAGCAACTAAGCCCGTGAGCCACAATTACTGAAGCCTGTGTGCCACAGTACTGAAGCCTGTGCGCCACACTGCTGAACCCCGTGCACCTAGAGCCCGTGCTCCTCAACAAGAGAAGCCACTGCAGTGAGAAGCCCACGCACCGCAACGAAGAGTAGCCCCCCGCTCACCACAACTAGAGAAAGCCCGTGTGCAGCAACGAAGACCCAATGTAGCCAAAAATAAATAAATAAATAATTTTTTAAAATTACATGTCAATAAATCAAAATAAGAATAGGAAACAACAGGACAACCCTGTCCCCTCCCTACTCTTAGCCCCATGGAATGAAGGATGGTTGCCTCTTCTTTTCATTTTAGTGGGTTCTCATGTTATTGTGATCTGAATTACTCAAACAAAACCAATTTTTGTACATTGTATTTCTGGGGAGTATCATATCCCAGTAGCATTACAATGACTGCATTCTGAATGGACACCAATATGTGTCCTTAGGTCTTTAAAATGTCTGAGTAGAATACCTTAAAATACCCCAGTCCACCAAGAAACTGCTTTTCCTTTGATGGTATTCAGCTTCCACATTTGTCTTATTCATCAGGGACAAAGAAAAGTATGTCTTTTTGTCAGAGGCCTGCATGATATTTTTCAGCAAACAATAATGAGAGCTCTGTTGCAACAAACAGTATTATCACTTTATCAAAATGCATTTAATCCTTTTAAGTACTGTGTTTCTCAGCGTAGCTCTATAGGGTGACTCTTTTGCAATATCTCCCAAGTTTAACAGGAGGATGAAACAGAAGCTGAGATAGTTTAAGCAACTTGCCTGAAGACACACAGCTAGTGAGTGGCTGTTAAGTACTGGAATCTACTAAACAGGAATTCTCTCTGTTTTTACTCCCTTTTTCTGCCTATCTTAACATTATTAAGCAGTTAATAGCTTCTTCTTTAAAATTACTCTTTTTCCTGCTAAGGTCACTTGCAGAGGGTGACAATGTATTGAAGCAGGAGATAACATCAGACATTAAATAGAAGGAACATTCACTAGTGAAAAAAAATTAAAGAACAGTTCTAGAAATGGACAAATCATGAGTTGGGTCTCTACCCATTTTTTTCATTCAGCACTTCCTAGGAAATGTTCCTCAAAACTTGGTAGTCTGATACTCAACAAAAGGGATCCCCAGTTAAATTAGAGAACACTGAGTTAAACAAACATGTTTCTATACTGCAAGGCTCGTCAGAGCCTTTAGTAGGCTAATGTGCACTGCCACTCTGAAAGGTAAAGGGATATAATTTGAAATATTTACCAAATCGTTGGCTCAAAATCCTTTTTCCCCAAACCACTATTTCAAAGAGCCCACTTTGGGGAACAAGCCTTTATTATGAGACACTGTTTGGTTTCTGGGTGTTCAAAGATGATTATGACCTAGTATCATGCTTCTAGAAGCTCATGGTCCAAAGGGGGATGGATATGTTATAATACAGTGTGGTATGTATTTTAACAAGGTATAAACACACTAATGTAGCATCAACGGAGACTAAAGTAAGAAATTCTGCCTACAAGTGTCATAGAAGGGTTCATACTGAACTAGAAATTTTCCCTTGGAATCTTATATATAGAGGGTCGGCTCTTTAGAGGGTTTTTACACTTGATCTTAGCCAAAAGGCCGAGAAGTGATACAGAGGCTTTTTGAATCGGCAACTGTTTAATTAGATTTTGTAATGCAAGCTACCCAGAATGAGACATCAGCATTTTGTGGAGGGAAAAGATGGTTATTTCTTTAAATAATGCCTGCATCCTTCATTAGTTCAGTGCTGAGGACAGCCTGCCCAGTCATCTCACAGCTCCAAAATATTCCCCGCAAGGTAGAAACACAACCCTTTGATTCCACAAAATGCACTATCTCAAAGGGTCTCCCAATTTACCATCTTTTCCATTGATCAGTGGAGACAATACAATCACTAATCTCAGAAACTCTGGTTTACTGAACTCTAGCTACATGTCGAGAGGAATTTTTAAATATGACACTATACATTGAAAAATATACACCTCTGATGAAACCCAGACTGTTCTGCAGAGACAGATTCTTTAAAAAAAAAAAAAAATAGTATACAACGAATGACTGAATCCAGTCTTCTGTGTCTGCAGTACAAAGCACACATTCAGCCTCTAATTGAATAAATATGCAAGTATTGAGATTTCTATAGATATTGCCATTTTGCAAATGCAGTAATAAATTAAAAGCTTTACATTGCATTCCAACCACATATAAAGGGTTGATTCAGACCATTGGCCTCACACTAGAATTCAGCACGGCTTTCCTATGTTTTACTGACGAAAAAGAAAACCTTTTTATTCCAGTAGCTTAGTTATGGACCAAGCGATCACACTCAATTTTTTCTCTTCAATGCCTAAAGGAATTCAAATGGGCCTAAATACCTTGGGGTTGTTACATTTTTTGTCCAATGTACAAGAGAAAGTAGCTGATGGAATTTCTACATAAATCAATTGAATTCACAAAAAAATTTTATTTCAGCAAGAAAGGTTTTCTTGTGGCTCATTTCAGTGACATGACGTAAGATTCAGTCACTGGTGGCTGCTGCTCCCTTCCTTTCTTTTAAAAAGAGATTTTGGCCAGGTACTTGCTTCTCTCACAATTCTCCAACTAACTCAAGAGGCTGTGGCTAGAGCTGACATAAACCAGGGCTCTCCTCGCGCTCTTTAAGGGTAGCAACCACAGCCTTCGGAGAAAGACCAAAGGCACCAGGTCAGTTACAGCCTGCATTGATTCAACAAATGGATTAGCAACAACGTTTTCACCACGAAGCAGAATATCTTGAAAACCTAATATGGAGGAATGGAAACATGCAAATGGCCAGTGGTTACTCTGGTGTAGCTGAAATGGGCTTATTTATGATCGTAAACATCCTTGAGCCTTCATAAACATGTAAAAGGCTTCTGCAGCCCTGGTTGTGAGCTCATGAGTTGCTTTAGAAATGAAACAGAAAGAGGCTGAATCTTCGGAGAGGCTGCCACTCTTGCACAGAATGTCTCTCTGTCCAAGCTTTGTTTGACACCCAATCAATCTCTTTAATCAAAAGCACTCCTTTTTCTTCCACAGATGAATTTCTGGAAATTGTAAGAAGGGAGTGCCTTTGTTTGGAAATGAGTTGGTGGCAGGCCACCTGTTTGTCTGGTTCTTCACGATGATAAAGGTAGGTTGAGGGCACAGGATCTGCAACCTGTGTGTGAAATGGACAAAACAAATGGCCTGGCATCAAGCAGCTTCTGGATGTGTGCCCAAAATGTCCAGAAAAATAGCTCTCCTGAAACAGGAGCTGGCCCCGCCATCACGGTAAATCTTACTGCTTTTACATGTATCAACAGTACTAAAGAAGACCAAGGAATTGCTATACCACAGTGAAAAGGATATTCTCTCTATACAAAACAGAAAAGTACCCATCTCAACCATTCTGAATGACTATACCCCATTCGCATAACAAACTGATGTGTAGTAAATCGCACACCTTCGATGGACAAAAATCCTTCATCTTGCCTTGCAGCTAAGGAATTTGAGATACTTGTGAACACTGTGGTCCAGGAAATGACAAGCAAAATCAAAAGCAGTCTTGAGTTCTGTGTACACATATTAATGCTTAAATGCTTCTCCCTAGTAAGTTTCAGGAGTAACAAATGTTTGTCAAAAGAAACGGTGCTGAGCAATTGAAATCTGATTTGAAATGGAACCACGACAGTCTAATACATATATGCATGAAATGGAGAAGCTGCCTAATAAGCGTAGCTGACACCAAATATGCAATTTACATACATTACACACTGATAATCTCAATTTTAATATTATTCTTTAAAAGTAACTGGATGGGTGGTGGAGTTAAAATTTTTCTTTTATAAAATGTGAATAAGAACAAAAGTGTATCCTGACGTCTTCCACCATTAACCACAACCTCCTTAGTGTAAAGATATATCTGCTCTTTCTTGGGTCCGTTTCAGAGGCAGTATCTCATCCCCACAGAGCTGTGATGATTCAACCAGACTTAACAGATGAATGGTCGATAAACTTGATGAGATCTGCAGACCTGCTCTTTGTTCCTGAGGTGCTGAGTGGTGAGCAAACATTTAAGCGTGTTTAAGCCTGGTACACAAATCTTTATGAGAATTTTTTCTTTCCTCAGTACATTATCCATGAAATAGGACAGGTGTACTGGTTATTCAATTACATCTTACACAAACCTGGCCAAAATTTGAAATAAGGCCTCTGAGCATAGATCTTACTGTGGGGATTTATTAATAACAGTTAAAAGTTGTCTATAACAAACGTTTTTTTTGTAATTTAAGCCGATTTTCTTATTTTATCATTGGTTTCACTCATAAACCAGAAACGAAAATCGGCCCATCTGTTCTAAACATAAAATGTGTTCATAATAATCCAGATTTATACCAAATGTATTTTTAAGTATTGCTGAATTGAGAGAGTACTCCAAATTTATAGCCTCTGAGGTTACAAAGAGGACTTCCTCTTTTTAAGGAGGAAAATGCTTAAAATGAACGTAGGAAAGGCTCAGAAAGCTTCTTGGATATCAAATGGCTCCGTAGGAAAAAAAAAAATGTCAATGATATAAGAGTAAATGAATCAAAACCATATGGATCAAATTTTCCCTAAAATATACAGTTTGAAAAATTAAGGAGGAAAAGTGCTTGGCAAAATGTGTTTTAGGTTTTACCAAACCCAAAACATTCAAAGAATCATTTGCAATGGTTGATGAACCCTAAATGCAGCCAACTTGGCCCATTTTTGTATACTACATAACAATAAAAAAAAGCTTCCTAGATAACTTCCTAGTGTAACCCACTGATACTGTATTTCACTCAAGAAATCATTAGAAGCTGTCACCAGAAACCGTGGCGTTTGTAGGAGTAGGGGGGTGCCTGAAACGATATAAGTGTGTTCATTTAATTGGCCTTGTTTTGGGGGTTTGGCTCTGCGTGTTTGGGAGGTGGGGGGAGCAGTGAGGGTAATGTTTCTTGCAAAGGAAAGTTAATTAGAAGAACATGGGCCAAACGTTAATTAGTCTCACGTCTTGAGCACGAGAATATGGTAGTATTTCCTTGGCACTCCGTAGTCCAAGTCGGCATTCCTTTTTTTCTCCTGCACATGCAGGAAGGTGCTGGGAACACACCAGCTGGGTTTGGAGGGGAAATACGTGGTCTCTATTTCCCTTTGCTCTTTCTGTGGTGTTCCCACACCAAGAAAACACAACTTTTCAAAAGAGGGTGCTACTGCAGGGTAGAGGGAGTTGAATGGTTTCCTTCTCAGATCGTGTTTTGTCATTCATCATAAAAGCCTCATCTCCTGAAAGGGTTATATAGTTCAAATGGTCCTAGAAATTCAGAGACAGTAGAAAATTTCAAGGGAATTAGCCTATTCCCAACCCACCCATCCCTGAGAATCTCAAGTTCCCTGACAAATCCAGCTTTTGAGGGAGTGTGAAGCCCAGCCCTCCATCTGTGAAGGCTTTTGACGGTTCCTGCAGGAAAATCAAGTTGAATATCAGTGCTGGAGCCCATGGAAAACTTTCTACAGCATTATGCTCCTTCAGCAAGTGAAATGTGTAATTTCGTTTATTAAAGAACTAGTAATAACTGCAAGAGAGGTAGACTTGGCTTTTAACTCTGCCAGTGACTCTAACTGTGTTGCACTGGCCTCAGCTTTTGCATAAATAAAATGGGAATATTCCCCAGATACAGTTATGGATTCCCTCAGAACAAGACACACTTTTCCAATGATTCAGTAACACACAGACACTTTTAGCAACTTGAGGAAGGATACGACCAAAGCTTCTAAAAGTTTTCATCAGGATTCTGAGATTTGGAATGTCATAGATGCCTGTCAGTCTACTACTACTCTAATCCCACCAGCTGGACAGTGGAACCTTTTCCTGATTCACTGCTTCACACCCATCCCTCCCGAAGCTGAGAATTTCTCTGGGAAAAGCACTGAGGGAATCTAAGAAACACCATTTGACTAATGGCTCTGATTCCAAGCATTTTTTTTTTTTTTTTTTTTTTTTTTTTAGGCCGCAGGTCATGAGAGATCTTAGTTTCCTGAACCCGCGGCCCGGGCAGTGAAGCACGGAGTCTTGCCCACTGGACCAAAAAGGAAGTCCCTGATTCCAAGCTTTAAAAGAATCTTTGCTCAAGGGAGCTGATATGTTAGAGACCCCAAGGGAAAATCAACTACATCCCTCACACCAACAGAGAAACAATTTGCTTATCATAATGGTGTCTATTAATTCTTTGACAAGAAACTAGAAAGCCGATTTCACAATGGTTCACATACTTTCTAACTCATGATTTCCAAGTCTGAATGGCAAACAACACATCAATTTCGATGACACTAAGAAAAGAATCAAATAAAATAGCATCCACTAAAGAGATTTACAATGAATTGATCATAATGACTCAAAAAACTTTAGCTCCAATTCAGTTTAAATGAACAGGTAGGTAAAGACCTATGATGAAGAGTAAAGGCAGGGAATAGGTAAGATGCAAAGTTACATATTATATAACATAGAACATGCATACTATCTCAATTATATGTGTGTGTGTGTGTGTGTGTGTGTGTGTGTGTGTGTGTG
>NW_020837946.1:15612429-15652827 GCF_003676395.1 Aethalodelphis obliquidens | reverse complement strand
TGTGTGTGTGTGTGTATATATATATATATATTTTTTTTTTTTTTTTTAAGCATAAGACCCAGAAAGAGCTGAAAGGCAATATGCAAGAATATTAATAGTGACTCCCCAGGGGAATTTTTTTCCTACTCTAGAGATACCTTTTTAAATTTTTTTTCCATTTTCTACAATAACCATGAAGTACTTTTTATTATTGGGGGAAGTTAAAAGATTGATAAGAAAAATGTGTAAAGCAAAAAAGCATGTAGGGCTTCCCTAGTGGCACAGTGGTTAAGAACCTGCCTGCCAACGCAGGGGAAAACAGGTTCGAGCCCTGGTCCGGGAAGATCCCACATGCCGTGGAGCAACTAAGCCTGTGTGCCACAACTACAGAGCCTGTGCTCTAGAGCCCACGTACCACAACTACGGAAGCCCGAGTGTCTAGAGCCCTTGCTCCGCAACAAGAGAAGCCACCGCAATGAGAAGCCTGCGCACCACAATCAAGAGTAGCCCCTGCTCGCCGCAACTAGAGAAAGCCCGCGAGCAGCAACGAAGACCCAATGTAGCCAAAAATAAATAAATAAATTTATAAACATTTTTTAAAAAGCATGTAAAGAGTGCATTAGCAAAAAGAGTGTTAATTAACCCAAATCCAAAGTTTAGAAAACTAGTTTCTATAAAATGATTTTAAAATATGAATAAGACCCCCACCTCTATTTTTTATGAAACCTGTCTCCTCTTCACCCAACTGGGTGCTATCATGAATGAGATTCGAGAGTAGGAGCTGGGAATCCTCTGTCCAGCCCCAGCTCTCTCACTCAGCGCTGTGACCACAAGCTCTCCGAGCCGCAGTTGATTTGTCTGTATATTAGACGTCCAGATAGAGACAGAGGAAATGGAAAAGTTGGAGGAGAAGAGGAGAAATGGCAGTCGCAGGTTTAGTTCTGTTTTTAATGTAATATGATCCAGTATATTAATAAGCACTTCTCTATAGCAAGGAAAAAGACTAAGCCATGAGCACACTTTCTTTACTCTCTTCTTTCGTTAACAGGTAAACCAGCTGTTAGACGTGGACTCTTTTCTTCAAATTTTCTTTATAATATTTTTAATAAAGCCAAACAATCACAAACAGGGTAGTGCACACCTCCCCACCTTGCTTAAAGAAAGGCATTCCTGAGAAATGGTAAATCTGAAAGGCTATAGAAATCTGTTTTAATTCCCAACTCTCCTAATGTCCCTATTCCATCTTTCTGTAAATATGTCTGGCAAGATATTGATTCACTCAGCCTTTTTTCCTCCAACTTTGCCTAAGGAAACAAGGAGGAGCTTCATATTCTTCATTTCTTTTCTAACTCACTGGAGATGCTACGAGAACTAAGACAACATGGGTTCCTAGTGGTGGGTTGAGGAGGAAATATATGGTAGAAATGCAAGATGTCCTGGATATTTGCAATTTAATAAGTGAGGAATTAACATAATGTGTAAGAGCATAGTAAAGAAATACAGGAGAAGTTGCCTGTGGAATTTTCCATGGCTTGATATTGGAATGATTCCCACCCTACCACCAACTCTGGAATCATAGCCAGGCTTCTTGAAATCAAGGATTAACAGTTTCAAGGTCAAGTGCTAGTACCTCCATTTATATAACACAGTATAATACACTTATACTTCCTATAACATACAAGAGCAGACATCTATAATACAAGAAACTAGGAGCTTCACTTAGAGAATACATGTTCGTGTCATTATTTTTATTATGCTCGAACACTAAGAAATGCCAAAAGAATCCTGGGTCTCACCTTACAGAAGTGGTTCGAGTTGAAGTTTACTTTTATGCAAACTTTCAACTAAATCATGTTCATAAAAAGCTCTTCTATGGCCCCAAATGACTTATAAAACTGCAGAGATAACTACTTCTGATGTTACTTCTAAACTGTGGAAGAAGCTTCTATGCTATAGATCCAGACATTTAAAGATGAATCTATTAATATAAATCCATGATTTTCATGCAAAATCACATTCACAGAGGCGAGCACTTGGAAATTAAATGTATTAAAGTCCTGTAGGAAGCATGTCCATTGTTTTCATGTTGTTATTTTTCAGCTGAGGCGTAAAGCCACCTCTTATTTTTTATCCCAGGATGTGCTATAGGAATCTATGAAACTTAATTACATTCACTGTTACAAAAAAGGATTTATGAACTTTTGCCTTTAGGCAGAAATGTTTATTTCATTGCCTTTGCTATTCATTCTTTTCAACTCCAACGGCTTTGAACTTTTCAGCTGCTCGGAGTTATCACCGTTGTGCAGAGCCCAGGAACTCCACTCCCAAGACGCAGACCACAAGTTGAAGAAAACGAAGAAGGCAAAGATATATGAGTCATTATTTTGGCCACCCTTTGTGCCATTAAAATCTCATTTTCTGCCTATTAGAATGCCCTCTTGGTGTTTAGGCAGCAGTGATAGTCAGTGATTAGTGTGTAATTGAGTATAATTGTCTTTTCACTTTTCATTTGTGTCATTCTGAGCTTCTCTCTGTTTTTCTAACCACCAAGAGGAAAAAGGGGGTTAAGAAAAGATAAAGCTGTTAAAACTCTCACTCTCGGCCCTGAAGAGATTCTCGATTGCAATTATAGATTGCAACCCCTTCGTGACATTTCTCCAAATTCAGCGGGCAGCTCTCCTCGCCACCTGGGCCAAGTGCTCTCTAATAAAATCAAGTGATCTGTATTTAAACAACTGCTAATAATGTCAACCTCAGACAGATGCCACATGTAGGAAATTTAACCAACCCTCTGACATGCAATTATCAAGGCAATTTATTAATATAATCTCTCAAGAAAAGCTCATAGTTCAATGCAAATTAGAAAAACAATTACAACATTCAAATATCTATATATTCCCAAAGAGCAGTAATTCTCCTAATTTGTGCGTTTATAACTCATTTATCCTAGAGTTCTGTAGTCATCAGCTGGGTCTCTCTCCACACAACTTGTGAACCTCCTCTCCAAATACTGTATAAAAGCTTTGGTGTTTTCTAATTAAGTGTTTTTGCTCACAACCCTATCAGCTGACCAAATACCATTAAAAAAAGAAATGTGTGTGAACCTCTTACCCAAAACCCTGAACAAGGAGTGCAGAAGATGAATGCCTTGACAGCTAAGTATAACATACAATCTCTGTGATTACATTAAAAGTCACTTGGATTTTAAGTCTAAGCTACAACTTTTGATGCAGCCCGTAGGAAGGGTGGAGAGAAAGGAAACCAGAAAACTGAAATCATGTGGCTTGTATAAAGAATACATTATGGTTTAAATTTGGCAATTCATTATATGACTGCCTCGGGGAATTGACTATTTGGTTCTGGTATACAGCAAATCGTCTGTCTGGAAACACGGGACTGACCTGAGGTGAAAGGCCATTGCCAATGGCGGGATTCATGGGGTTGGAGGGCCCGGACGGAGGCACAAAGCTGTCTGTATAGCTGGAAAATCCATGCCTGGTGCTGGAGAGGCAGTAGGCAGAGCTGCTGTCCGGGGTGGAAGGAATAGTGCTTTGGTGTACAGTGCTTGGAGGAAGCGGCTGAGGTCTGTGGACCGTGCTGCTGGGATCCGACACGGCTGCAAGGAAGAAGGTCATCAGCCATAAATCTCCTTTGGAGGCCAGCAGAGAAAGTTCAGTACAAAAGTTCACAGTCACCAAGCCATCAGCAGTATATCCTGGTCAGCCACATGTAAATTTCAAACTGTCCTTCTTGACACTCAGGTCTAGAACCACTCATAACAAATACAGCCACATCTCTGCACGTATGTGCAAGTACATAATTTATCTACATAGTTTCAACGCACACTCGCCCAGAACAGAAATTCAGAAATCACATCGACAGTGCGAACAAACCTATTTTGGTAGTGAATGTTATTCATCAACACGAGGATTAACCCATGTAAGAATTGCAAGTCTCAAGCTTCTTATCAAATTTACTTCCAAAGCACCTGAACATTAGTGTCACAGTATAGTTTCGAATGCCTGCAAGGCTATCTTTCATAATGCAAACTAATTTAGTTTTATCATTTATCCCATTCACCTCTATGCACTAAGACAGAGGGACTTTTTATCAAAGCTTACCTTCCCTCTATTCCTACTGCAGTTAGGAGCCGTCACAGAACTTCAGTTAATGGCAGACTGGAGTATAAATGTAAAGTTTTAACAAAGGAAAAGCAAATTGCATGCTTATTTAGGGATGCTGTTTTGTTTTGTTTTAAAATACTGAAACAGTATTATATTACAACACAGTTTATCTAGAGAGATTCAGACAGGTCACAGGACAAACTATGTTTCTGAAATGGGACAGGTATCAGTACTTTCAGGACAACCTGATGTAATGTAATGAGCATACAAACAGCCACAAGGACACCGCAGAAGATTTCACTGCATAAATTAAGCAGCAAGGAACAAGATTGGGCGTTGCATCTTAACCCCCGACTCCATTCCTCCATACCTTGTGGAATAGCTGTGGGCTGGTAAGAGGTCTCGGACAGCTGGTATGTTGGCAGAGTCGGCATGGCCGTGGGAGGGAATCCCCCCGGAATGAGATGGTTGAAAGCCATCAGTTGATTGGCCCCAGCCTGCTTCCTCCATCTTGCACGGCGGTTGCTAAACCAGACCTATGGATTTAATTTAAAATTTGAGGATTTCACTGATGAAATAATAGTACAGTCTTAATGAATTTTTCATGCTAAAACAGATTAAAGGCCCCTTACTGACAGGGCAAATAGACACAAGAGCCCTCCACCTTCTGGGTTGTATTGTCAGGGAAGAAAGGAGAGTTAGATGTCAGGGGTCAGTAGAGGGACTTCGAGGGCCTTCAATGGTCCTGCAGAGCCCCCACGAGCCCGGGGGGTGACCATGGGAAGGGATGGCTAAGCAGGGATGGGAACAACGGGAACTCCCTGCCATCACCATAAGCACCCTCCCACCTTCATGTACCGCAGCATAACGGGGAGGATCCAGGAGTCTGTTTGGCCCCCGCGTGACACATGTCCTAATTTGGTCTTACCTATCACACTAACCCTTGTTTTTTATCGTCTTATCAATGTGTTTGTATCTCTATGGACATTATGTGCACAATTCCTGGAAAGTCATATAAATTAACCAGAAGGATAAATGGAGCTATTCTACCATCCCTTCCAAAGTGTGAGACATTGTGCTGGTCTTCATGGAAATAGATGCTGAAGAGGTAAGTATTTCAAGAAATGAAAGCATTTTATCTATGAAGCTCTTTTAAATAGTGGGTTTATTTATTATTTCTTTCAACAGCAGCTATAAGCACCTATCTTTTCAACAGAGGGCTAAAGGGGTGGATAAGATAGGATCCCTGCGCTCCAGTAGCTTACTGTCTCCTCCTCTAGGAACTCACAGAGTAATCAAGGTCACCAAAATAACTGCTCACAGGAGGTGGAAACTCCATGTTTGAAAATGCAGAGAAATTAGGAGAAGTTTAGAGTGGAGACAAAGTTTCAACTCCTTTTAAAGCTTGGATATGATTTCGAAAAGTGGTCACGCCAGTTGGAAGAGATACAAGAGACCAGCATGTCTAAGAAAAGTTGAGACTTGATTTCCTTATAGAACAAAGTTAACAATTATACAACTTAAATGTAAATTTCAAGTCACAAAACTTTTTTTTATTTTTATTTTTTGCGGTATGCGGGCCTCTCACTGTTGTGGCCTCTCCCGTTGCGGAGCACAGGCTCCGGACGTGCAGGCTCAGCGGCCATGGCTCACGGGCCCAGCCGCTCCGCGGCATGTGGGATCTTCCCGGACCGGGGCACAAACCCGTGTCCCCTGCATCGGCAGGCGGACTCTCAACCACTGCGCCACCAGGGAAGCCCTAAAATTTTTAAAAGAGTGGAGAGAGGAATGTCTCCCTTCTGTAGCAAGAAAGCCCAGTTTAACAGATACTTTGCCAAGGTATCTGCTTAAACTTTTGCCAATCACCCAAGCATTTATCTGGAAAAGAGTTTGGTCATCTCTAACCATGATGCAAGACAGTTGTAAGGAAAGCTATTTGAACTTCCTCAGAACACTAACATTTAATACTCCTTAAGTTTCCAACAGGAAAAGAAGGGAAGTCAATATTTTCCCATGTTGATACATAATTGAATTAGAGTTTTACTTAACTTAAGAAATTGCCACCTGGGATAACAGAACCATTGACAGCACTCAATTTCAGGTCTGTGTCAATTGTTTTCTCAGTGCAAGTCTAAGCGTCTGTTACCGGGACTCCCAAAGGCATCAGGGTAAGAAAACTGTTTTCAGGGAAGTGCTTGGAACAAGCTGGTTAGCCTGAGGAGGCTGGGGGTGAGAAATTAGGGTTGTTTTCATGCCTGAATGCACTGTCCCATACCACGCACTGTGTCATATTTTATAGTATAAAACCTCCAGATTAATGAGGCACACCTGGCTCAGGTGATGGGTTGGTTTTTTTTTTCCTCCCCACACTTATCGAGACCAGCCCATGGGCAGTGCACCTTCAGGTTAATGTACTAGGCTGGGAGGAGAGTTGAATTTCCAAAAGTTCTGATGTGACTTCACTCATTCAGACTTACTGTCTTCAAATCTACTGGTGAGATCCCTTATGAAGAACTCAGAAGCTTGCCACTTCTGACATTATCAGAGCGTGTTGCCAATCTCTCTGTGCCAACTTCCTGCTGTAACTTTTAGATAAGTAAACCAAATGTGATTTTTCCAGTGGGTGGGCTCTGCCTGGTTAGTTGATCAGTCTTAACCTACTTTTGATCTACATTCATGCTAACGCCTCCATAATCCAATTTTTTAAATCAAAAATGTCTTTGCTCAGATAATAAATTAGAAGAAACATCATAACTACAAATCCCTTCAAAACATTAAATCCAAAAGGCTAGGGGTAAAGTTTTGGGGATTTTATTTCCATTTTTCCAAAATGATACAAGTAAATATTGATGACATGGAATAAACCTACCAGGAGTTGGATAAAAATTCTTATAGTTACAATACAGCATATATTATAACTACAATATAAGATGAAGAGAAATAGTTGGGAAGCAAATCTTTACTGAAAAACAAACCTTCAACAGGAGGTTTAAGAGTTTCCCAAAGGAAGGAATTTAAATGTTGTTTAAATTTAGGCTAAATAAATCCAGAGGGCTATTCCTGAGGGAAGCAGGGCTTACTGAAGACTGAGCTGCCTGTCTCTGGCCATTTAACCAGAATTTTCTTTTTTTTCTTTTTTTTTTTTGCGGTACGCGGTCCTCTCACTGTTGTGGCCTCTCCCGCTGCGGAGCACAGGCTCCGGACACGCAGGCTCAGCAGCCATGGCTCACGGGCCCAGCCACTCCGCGGCATGTGGGATCTTCCCGGACCGGGGCACGAACCCGTGTCCCTTGCATCGTCAGGCGGACTCTCAACCACTGCGCCACCAGGGAAGCCCTTAACCAGATTTTTCTATCATCTTGCCCCTGCCAGCCTCTGCATCTCCTAGAACCAGCTGACACTGCCAAAAGAAGCACTAAAGGAAAAATATACTGAAGTTGCAAAATGGGAAACGGCCCTTGCCTTCTTTATGCTTTGAAACTCATAAACATCTATTTTTAATAGGAAAAAAAAATGCCCTTGAAATCACCTTCATTTTAAGTACCCAAACTGGCTATGCACAGTGATCCTGGGGTACTGTTATTAGCCCATCTTTGACTGAAAGACATTCCCTTGCCCTCAGAAGTCCTACCCAACTCTTCCAATATTGTCTGTCTAATTCCTAACAGACAATCAAGTAATAATCTACTGAATGGCTTCTGTAAGTGCAGAATACTGAATACGTTCATCTAAAATGGGTGGAAGGCATCTATGATTCAGTTGTTACTATCACGAGAAACTTTGTTTTGAAAAGAGTAGCAATTGCAACAGAGACAAACTGGCCTTTGATGTTCTGGAGGAGAATATGAGTGTTCCACCAATTTCTTAGCCAGAAGGGCAGGAAGAACAAGTTTTACTAAGCTATCTACCTATTAAATGTCATTCTACGATCTCTAATTCAATGTGATTTCACTCTCCCCACGCAGCATTACCTGGCCTTACACATCACACTTAGCATGGTAAGAAAGTGGGGTGGGAGACATACATTGGTGGATAACTACTCCCAGGCGTGGGTAATTGCTTACAATTGCCTGTATAATATCACACTACATCAGAACCTTCCCTCGCACCAAGTTTTTATTTCATTTGATGAACTGCAGCCTGGTTCATTTTCATCTGCTCCTGGATCTTTCCTACTTGTACGTCTCTCTTCAGAGCCCTTCTACAAAGTCATATTCACGCTTTTGGACATGATATTTAGATCCATTCTGGAGTAATATAATATCAAATGATTTTTTGAAGCAAAATTTAAAATATAACATCATGATAACTAGGGAAAAAAGGTAATGAATCACAAAAGAACAGGTCTTTATAAATTTTTCTCTTCAAGAGTAAAAAAAGTACCAATTTGTTCTCAACAATGAAAGTTGTAAAAAAAACTTAATATTTTAAGAAATACGGTAATACTTTTCATTCACATGGAAGCAGTGCAGACCAGGCAATAGTTGAATCCCACCTTTCCCCACCCCTCACTACCTCTGTGATCTTGAACAATTTGCATAATATCTGTGGGTCTCTGTTTTCTCATCTGCTAAATGGGAGAAATAAAAAACTCCTTCAGGGCTTCCCTGGTGGCGCAGTGGTTGAGAGTCCGCCTGCCGATGCAGGGGACACGGGTTCATGCCCCGGTCCGGGAAGATCCCACATGCCGCGGAGCGGCTGGGCCCGTGAGCCATGGCCGCTGAGCCTGCGCGTCCGGAGACTGTGCTCCGCAACAGGAGAAGCCACAACAGTGAGAGGCCCACGTACCACAAAAAAAAAAAAAAAAAAGCTCCCTCACAAGATTAAGTGAGACAATATAATCAGTTAAATGAGACAATACAATCAAAGCTTGCAAAACACCTAAGAGATACTGTGTTCAGTAAATGTAAGTTATTAAATACAAATGTCACACTGAGAAATCCAAGAATTAGAGACTTGCTTTGTTTTCTAAGCTCTCTGGTCTACAGCCAAAGCCTTTTGTGCCCCTGAGCAAACAGGAAAGTACCCAAATAACACCTCAAATAATTGAACGCCAGTTTGGCTTGAATGGAGGCTTAGGTCCAAATTGCTTCCAAGGTTCATGGATTAGTGTTAATTGTCCCATGGTGTAAGCCTAATTTTGCCCGTCAATAAATTACTGGTTCACATTTTTGGCGTGGTCCTCAAAGGCAATCTAACCTACATTGTTCCAGATGGGTTATTTCAAATGCCATTTAAAAAATGGGAAGAGAATGTAATCATTAATCCTTAGAAAGAGAATTCTCAACAAGATTATAAAATGTTTCATTAAATACTAGAGCTGAGGGGCTTCCCTGCTGGCGCAGTGGTTGAGAATCTGCCTGCTAATGCAGGGGACACGGGTTCGAGCCCTGGTCTGGGAGGATCCCACATGCCGCGAAGCAACTAGGCCCGTGAGCCACAACTACTGAGCCTGCGCATCTGGAGCCTGTGCTCCGCAAAAAGAGAGGCTGCGATAGTGAAAGGCCCGCGCACCGCGATGAAGAGTGGCCCCCGCTTGCCACAACTAGAGAAATCCCTCGCGTAGAAACGAAGACCCAACACAGCAATAATTAATTAATTAATTAATAAACTCCTACCCCCAACATCTAAAAAAAAATGATTTAAAAAAATACTAGAGCTGAAACGAAAGTGCCAATTACAGTACTTTCCAAGTAGGTAAATTCAGGACAAGCTGCTTGTTCCCTGGACCTTCCCACTCACTCCACTCCCTCTCTCCCATATCTCACACGCCCAGCCCTCTTCCCATTGCTGCTACCCAGCCTTGACCACTGTATGGAGAGCAGGTTGGGGAAAGGATGAGCAAGGCTGATGAGGAGAAATGCCACGCTCCTGTGAATGTCAGAAGATCACGACACACATGAAAGCATACTTAACTGCATCTTTATGTATCCCAAGGGCAAACTCCTGCAGAGAATTGTAGGATAACCACATTTTTGCTTTATTATAGAGTTCAGGACCAATATTCTGTACCTATCTTTAAACTATACAGATCTGGGGCTTCCCTGGTGGCGCAGTGGTTGAGAGTCTGCCTGCCGATGCAGGGAACGCGGGTTCGTGCCCCGGTCCGGGAAGATCCCACATGCCGCGGAGCGGCTGCGTCCGTGAGCCATGGCCACTGAGCCTGCGAGTCCGGAGCCTGTGCTCCGCAATGGGAGAGGCCACGACAGTGAGAGGCCCACGTACCGCAAAGAATAAAATAAAAATAAACAATACAGATCTGTTAGATGGCTTTAAACCACCATTGGGCTTCCCTGAGGATCACAAATTACTGATGCTATAAGGGTCCTGAGAGACCATGCATCCTAGGGGGTTTTAATTAAAGGAAAGAACAGGGGGGGATTTCCCTGGCAGTCCAGTGGTTAGGACTTCGCGCTCTCACTGCTGAGGGCCTGGGTTCAATCCCTGGTCGGGGAACTAAAATCCCATAAGCTGTGTGGTGCTGCCAAAAAAAAAAAAAAGAAAGAAAGAAAGAACAGGAGGTGGTGATTTTTGGGAATATGATGAGAACTAGGGGCCCTCTCCCTATTTAACACTTGTGTACACACACACACACACACACACACACACACACAGGCAAAGGCACAACATTTGTGCACAAATCTCAAGTTTCCCAGATCTCCTGAAGTCCATCCATGATTATCCTGCTCATCCATGGACCCAGACTAAGATCATCTGATCTAAACCCCATATTTTCAAATTTGTATTTAAATTTAAAAACCTGAAGTCCAGCAGGATTACAGCAAAATTGTGACTTGCCCAACAAAACATTTTTGGCAAAGCTGAAACCAAAACCCACATCTTCTGACTCCTAGTTAAATGCTTTTCCACAAGCAGCTTCCTTTCCGGTCTTCCATTACCTGGGTGGTAAGAGAACAATGCTTGCCTACTTCTTGGAGTTTTAGATGGAATATTTACTAAAACTTTTACACATCATAAATGTCTGCAAGTCACCCTTCCTTACAAAACTTTAGTGCTCGCCCTTATTTGCATAGTAACAGCTACCCAGGAGGTGAATTAGGCAAATTAGTCTTTGCTGTACAATCATTCTTAGTCTGTGTACTCAGATTTGACTCTGATAAATATAACATAGCTACTGTCTAAACAAATTTTTATGGAATACTGACATAGGTCTAATTTATTAAAGCTTTAGTCTCATTTTTATCCAGAAGGGTTTAGAAGGTGTTTTTTTTTTCCCCCCTCTGGGAGGAAAAAAAAAGGAATGTAGACACATTTGGGTTTTTTGTTGGGGGGGGGGTGCGGTGTTTGGTGTTAGGTTTTCCCAGGTGCCCCAAATTAAAATAACTCACACTCTCTGGCTATCACTCAAACTGAGTTGACTTTGCTACTGCTTTCCCAGATCCTTCTAAAAACTAAAGGATTTTGTTCTGGCATTTTAATCAGTGATTAACTACTCCCTTCTTTTTCCTGCTGGGTTAAGTAAAAGATCCATATGCCGGGTGTTGTAGGGAATTTGTTAGGCTGTAGATCATAGCTGTGGTGCAAGACGTGATGTGTCTCAAGGGAACTAATGAAGCCATAAGGAATGCAAAGAGTCACCGGGTTAAAGCCACATTAGGACAGCTGTTAGGTTAATGAGGGCCCCGCTCTGGAGAGGAGGTCACTGTATAGAAAAATATGAACCACTCTTTATTGGTTTGATCCCATGTCCTCTGGAAGTTAATGGGCCATTCTTATTCTCCTTTGACGTTCACTGAGCCAGATGCGAGTGCCGGGCACTGTACAAGCTGCATGCGGTTGAGATTAACTCTGTCCCCCCATCCTTGTCTTTGGCAAAAGCAACAATGAACGAGGGAGAGCAACACAGCACGCTCTTTTCAATTTTCCATCACTCTCTTTGTTTGATTTCTTTACAGCCAATGTTTATTTTTTGACTCTGAGTTCGGAACTGATCTTCAGTCTATCTTAAGGATAGACCCAGTATGTGGGCTTGGCCAGCCAGAGAGGATAAGGACCAGATCCTGGAATATAGTGGGCACTCGGTAAAGGTTTGCCAAAAGAATGGAAGAATGAATGGACCTCCCTTTCCATTTAAACCAGGTGATCACATAACTATAATAAAAACAAATAGATTTGATATATGTAATATTTGTAGCATTATTATATATATTATAATACATACACTGTATATATTACCATGAAATAATGTGATATTTATATATATGTCTATAAATATCATCATGATTTGTGGTCAGCGGTGGCCATTTCTGGGAAGGAGCGCTATATCACAGTGGAATAGGCAGAGGGATTGAATAGCTCCAGCTGTAAAACATTTGTGTTGCAAACCCCAGCATATCTGTGACTCTTCCCTACACTCACCTTTGCACCCACCTCCAGCTCACACAATCAGCTGCCTGCCTTCCACCTTTCAAGGCAGTTCTCTCCTTTCCATCCTCACTGCCACTGACCTACTTCAGAAACCACTGAAAAGTTTGCCGCTGTCCATGTACCACCCCTAAACTCCACAGAGTGCCTGGTACATAACAAGGATTCCTGAAATGACGAGTGAATAACCTGAGTTGACACACTTCTGTATGTTATATCTGACATAATCATATTCTCCCCATAATGATAACCAAAGTTAAGAATGAACATTTTCATAAGTACCAAAAAATAAACACTAAGAATACAAAGAGAGCAAATAGATTTTCAAGTAATCATATTCCTTCCTGCCACCCTAGCACTCCCTACCCTTAACCAAATTGAACTATTCACTGTGTTCTCAACACGACTAGAGTGAAAAATGAAAGGTCATCTGATATGCAACTCATGTGCTTCCGACTCTGTGCTTTTGCTCATTATTCTGTATTACCAAAATACTCTCCCAACCTCCCTGTCCAATGAATATCTATCTAAACTCAAAAGGCCATCTGAACCCTCCCTTCTTCATGATCCCCTCTTGTTTACTCCAATAAAATCTCACCCTTTCCTCTTCTCGACTCTCACTGCACTTCAGCTCTCTCTAACGCACTTATCATCTCGGCTTTGTTTTTAAATTATTCATGCGTTTACTTTATTACCCATTAAATACTAGTTCCTTGAGAAATTTGTGTTAATTCATCTTAGTGTTCCTTGGCCTTCCTAGCACTGTGATGATCAGAAAGAAAGTCAAGTTGAAGGAAACGATCCCTCTGACTTGGCTCTGCAGGCTACGAGAGGCTATTCCAAAATAGTCTGTGACAGGAGAGGTAGTGTTGGGAAAGTGTCGATGCTTATGGGAAAGTGTCGATCAATCTGGAGACCACATCAACTGCCTAGTTCGCTGCTGGGTCCCCAGCCTCACTCTAACTATGAACATCAAGTATCTGGCAATAACATGACGTTTCCAGACAAGGTAACTTCACTCCTGGGGCAGTAGGGGGTTCCAGGATATCCTGAGGCATTTGTAATCTTTCCAACCATGCTTTACTACCTTGAGAAGAAAGTTCATTACTCATAATGAAACATTATTCTATCACTCAATAGAAACATATTACACCAAAGTAGCCTTTCCAGAGGGTTCAGAACACTTCTGAGTTGAAAAGATAATTTAAAATGTTCTTTAAATAATATAGTTACTTGCAATGCTTCTAGACTTAAAGGAAGGGATTTTACCTTATATAACTTTGCACATCTTCATAACTGAAAGGCCATAGGGAGGAAGTGTATGGAATCCAATTACCTCGATCACTTACTAGCTACATGACTTTGGGTAGCTACTTAAATAGTCTGAGTCTCAGCTTCCTCATCTATAAATTGGGGATATTAATAGCACCAACCTAGGGTTTTAACGGTGAGTAAATGAACTGATTCTTATAAAGCATTTAGAACAGTGCCTGCCACAGAGTAACCACTCAAAATTTTGCTATTATCTATGTACCACCCCCAAAGTCTATACAGCGCTTGGTACATAACAAGGATTCCTGAAATGATGAATAAATAATGTGAATTGACACCCTTCTCTGTGATACATCGGATATAATTACATTCTCCTCATAATGACAACCGAAGTCTAAAATAAGAATGTATACTTTCATAAATACAAAAAAAAATACTAAGAATACAAAGAAAGCTAATTAAATGGATCACAGTTTTAAATCTATACATATAAAATACTTGTATCAAATAATGTGATAGAAAAGAAGGCAAATGTAGCCATCACATCAATCAATTTAATGGGACTTATCAACCTATTAAGAGGAAAAGGAAAACTTTCTGACTGGTTAGCAAAGTAATATGTTGCTGTATACCACAGACATACCTTGGGGGAGATGGCGGGGCAGGGGGCGAGGGGGGGGTGTTGGCAGGAGGTGCTTGGACCAAGCACATGCCATAAAATGGAAACGGAGGTCATGACGTCGTTATCACGACACGGCGAAATATGAAGGAAAGAAATGAGAGAGAAAGGAAGAACTTTATAATGTGAGAGGCTGCCATTCACAATGAAGGACCATTCCTGATATATTTACCTTCTTGGTCTGAAATATGGTTTAGAGGAGAAGACACTCTTGTTTCCTGTGTGGGTTTAAGCAGGAAGGGGATGTTTGGACGTCAGTACCTGTACTCGGGCCTCGGTGAGCTTTGCCCTCTGGGCCAGTTCCTCCCTAGTGTAAATATCAGGATAGTGAGTTCTTTCAAAAGCCCGTTCCAGTTCTTCAAGCTGCTCTGCTGTGAAAGTGGTTCGGCTCCTGCGCTGTTTCCTCTTGAGCGGTAAATCTGGTTCAGAGTCGATGTCAGAGCCTTCATCTGATTGGGGTGCCGAGGCTAAAAGCACAGGAGAAAAAAAGTGATCAAATGTGAATCAGAAAACAAGTCTGGGGAGTTCACTGGTGGCTGAGCGGTGAGGATTCAGCACTGTCACTGCCATGGCCCGGGTTCGATACCTGGTCAAGGAACTGAGATCCCACAAGCTTCTTGGAGTGCCAAAATATGAAAAAAAAAAAAAAAAAAACAGTCTGACCAAGCTATAATGATTCAAATCCTAGTCTAAAGTACATTCCCAATGTCCTCCCACTGACACAAAGCCCCTCCTTGCAGTATTACATTATTAAATGGTATTTAATCTCTTCCCCTATCCCATCTCCAAGGCCCCCAGGCAGAAATAATGGCTCTCTGCACCTGTCATTCTAAGCCCATTATGAACTCTTAGAAAGCAGAGACAGGCCTTACTCCATGTTTCTGGCCCATGTCCTTAGCCTTTAATGGGTACTCCGTTCTTGTCTAATAAATGAATCACATTTAATCTGGTTCCTGATCAATCTTCACCAGCCTTTAGACCAGGAAAAAATTTGTTAAAGAGTGATTTTTTTAATTAATATTCCAAAACCGACTTCGTATCTAAAAAGGCAATAATCATAAACTAGTGCAGGATTCCTGTAAATTTGTAGACTGTACTGCTCCTATAAGAAACACCGTGTTAAATTTACTCTCTCATTGCCAGATATTAGGAAATGCTTTAAGGAGAGTTTAGATATTGTTAATGCAAATCTCAAGAACAGACTCAGGAAGAAGCAGGCATAGTCTACGAAACTGTTTCTAAACAGAAGTTCAGAGTCTGGGTCTGAGAGGCAGCTGCTTAGGACCGCTGCCTAGTTTGAGGAGCGCAGTGCAAAATAAAAACGCAGGACCCCCATGTTCACAGGTTATCACGAATTTCAAGATGGCAACTACAGAGCATAAAACTAAGCACGGGGCCTTCTGCACATGGGGCCCTGAGTGACTGCATAGGCCACACGTCCCTGAAGCCAGCCTTGCTACAGGCCCCCTCCTCACCAAAGCTTGAATTTGCCTGTATGAGCACGCATCAGGAAGGAGACCTTCCAGTTTTAGTATGCAGGCGCCCAAGAAACCGGAGGAGGAGTTGGGAAATTAAGTCGAAATTGGCATTAATGATGCAATTTAGCGTCTGTGAGTTGTGACAGTAGAGTACCTGTTGGCCAACAGCAGGTTCTTCAGATTGAGGATGCACCAGACATAGGGCTCTCGGTAGGAGAGCAGCCCCCTCCCAGAGGCCTGGCCCTCAGGACAGTGGCAGAGGTTGTCAGAGGGCTACCAGGCCACAGACTCTTGAGTGTAGCGTGGGAGCCAGAGCAGCCTTGCCCCTGAACACATGCAAATGCTCTCAAAACTTCCCAAATAACTGGAGGATCCTCTGGGGAAGAGGCTGAGGTGTGCTGTCAGCAAATGAGGAGAGAAAGCCAGAAAATTGTAGATGACTAATGTCAACGTCAAGGTAACTCATCTCCGCCCCCCAGGCTGGTAGAACCTGGGGAAATGCCGGAAGCGCTAGAAGCGATCCTAAAATGAAGTATCTCCTATACTACTAATTCTCTTTTCTCTTAAGCTCAAACTTAGTTCTGCCCTATAGAAATTTAAAATTTCATTTTACTTCAGTATAAATTATAAGCTGCCCCAAAAGGTACACATCCAAAATAACCCACAAATATAATTTTAAGTTTTCTAATATTTTAGTCCTTCTACATTTTATTCACATTCAAATACTGTGAAATTAAGAGAGTAAATTAATAATATATATGACAAATCAAAGAAAACCGATACTGGCACATAAAAGCAAAAGGGAATTATAATATGTAATGCTCTACTGTATGTTAGCCATTAAGCTTGGTTTTTCAATTGTTATCTAATTTAATGTAAAATGGTCTAATTTAATATAAATCTTATTTTAGGAAATGTTAGTATTAACTGAAAGAAAGAAAAATAGACTTTAAGTATGCTAACACTTTACAGGAGTATTAACATGCTAAGAAATATGTCATTCATTGCATTATAAACTTCAAAAGCAGCCAATACAACTTACATGTGTATACCTTTAATAAACGTGAACCAAATTAAAAGAACAATAATTTGTGCCTAATTGTAGGGCAGCGGTTCTCAAACCTCTGGAGCATCAGAATCCCTGGAAGAACCTATTAAAAACCAGATGGCTGTCCCCTCTTCTTATTCCATACGTCTGGGGTGGGCTCTGAGAATTCACATTTTTAACACATTCCCTGGCGATTGACGCTGATGTTACTGATCCTGGACAGACACTTTGAGAACGCTCTGCAGAACATTTCAGATTAATTATTCACTTCCCCCTCAAAATTCCCAAGCATATAAAATATTTTCTGCCACAATTTATCCAAAAAATTGCTCCCACCTGTATTTTTTTCCGTTATAAATAATATACTCCCCAAGAAACAGATTACTCATTCCCCTAAGAAGAAAATAAATTTTTATAAAATGTTTTCCTTCCATGCTTCCAGTTTCTGTTGCCCTGACTTTTCTGTCTAAAGTGAATTCAGGTGAAAAACTCAACAGCATTTAAGAACTGACCAAAATCTCTCCTCTGCCTGTGAGAACCTTAAATCTTTGCTTGCACTTTCTCTTACTATGATCCCATTAGGATAATAGTATGTGGAAATTTTCATGTTTCCTTTGGGAGTCTCTGGGGCTAGTAAATCCTCCCAAGTAAATATGATGTGCCATGCACTGTCAGGTCAATTAATCAAAATCATCGCTGGTTTCTGGAGAAAGAGGGCTGCTTAGATGTACAAGTACCAACCAGAGTTAATTCTGAGGGTCAAGACCACTGTTTCACCTTAACAATTAACATCCCCCAGAATAGAAGCTCTATGAGCTCAAGACCCTTCCTTTGCCTTGTTCATTGCTAGAATTACTGCTGGAACATAATAGGTGCTCAATAAATACATGCTGAATGACTAGAAGTACAGGAGAAAAATTAAGTTTTGAACCAAAACTCACTTTTCTGTCACAATTTTACATCTTTAAAATGGAAATTCTGCTCTTTTGAGTCACCCAACTACCACTTATAGATGAGCTTTGGGGCGGGGGTTGTGAGTCCTTGAAAATTACTTGGAAATTCTTGCAAGTACTTGCATGCCTGAATTTTTCTAGGAAATAATTACCAATTTTTTCAAAGAGGATTGTGATTTTTAAAAAAAGATGAAGAACCACCAACAGTCAGTGATAAACAAGACTCAAGACTATCTGAGTTCAATAGCACAGCCCTTACCACCAAAAATAAATTTTTCTTTAACAAGCTAGCAAATTACTACTTTTATTCCTAGACTGTTTATTCAAAAGCAATCCAAAGGTTCCATCTAACTAGGAAAAACTCCAAATAGCACCATTTTAAAGACACTGAGGAAACGATTTGCCTGATTTTTCTGCTAGAAAATTATCTGAACCAGCTGATCATTTTTGACACGATGAAGCCACAACCTTACAAGTCAATTCTAACTTTTCCCCATCTGTAAACTCCAAAAGGATGTGGGCTTTAAAAAATGTTCAGTCAGCAACCCTAGATTAATCTACCAGCTAGGAAATACTAGCTCTTTCTAAAGATGGAAACACTACCATTTCTTATACTACTCAATAGAATTAAAATGTTTTTTGTGTTTTTTTTTTTAATTTATTTTATTTTTGGCTGCGCTGGGTCTTCATTGCCGCGAGCAGGCTTTCCCTAGTTGCGGTGAGCAGGGTCTACTCTTCATTGCAGTGCACAGGCTTCTCATTGCAGTGGCTTCTCTTGTTGCGGAGCCCGTGCTCTAGGCAGGTGGGCTTCAGTAGTTGTGGCTCACGGGCTCTAGAGCGCAGGCTCAGTAGTTGTGGCGCACGGGCTTAGTTGCTCCGCGGCATGTGGGATCTTCCTGGACCAGGGCTTGAACCCGTGTTCCCTGCATTGGCAGGTGGATTCTTAACCACTGCACCACCAGGGAAGCCCTAAAATGTATTATTTACACAGAACATGGTTCACAATAATGTCCTAAATTTGAATCATTCAGTTTTTACCAAAAACAAGTCTAAAACTTAAATCCCATTTTAATAGCACAAATTAAATCAATCCGTTGAAGTTCTATTTTACATATTTAACTTTACTCAAGATACTGGAACAAATTCGATACTAGATACCAAGTATCTAATCTTGCTAAATATTTCAGCAAAGTAAAAACAAGGCCTTTCTTTCAGACAGCTTGACAGAAAGAAATTATTTTTTTTCTGTGAATAATATTTAAGCTATGACTTGAAAACTACAAGCAGTGTTAGCAAGACAGTTATCTAAATGCTAATAAATTGCCAGGATATAGCAACTAGATTAAATATAATTTCTTCAGTCTATTTATACTGTCTGGCCTTAATTTTTTTTTTTTTTTTTCGGTACGCGGGCCTCTCACTGCTGTGGCCTCTCCCGCTGTGGAGCACAGGCCCCGGACGCACAGGCTCAGCGGCCATGGCTCACGGGCCCAGTCGCTCCACGGCATGTGGGATCTTCCCGGACCGGGGCACGAACCCGTGTCTCCTGCATCGGCAGGCGGACTCTCAACCACTGCGCCATCAGGGAAGCCCTGGCCTTAATATTAAAGGGAGACTTTCATACATTTAAGTTGCTCAGTCACATTCTACACCTGCCTTCACAAAGTTTGCTTTACTGTTCTTTAGAGATATTGTCCCCTAATTTGAAATTCCAGAATAGTTCTCATAAGAAAATCCATATCAATACATAATACATGGTCCTTTAAGTGGAGATTTTATTGTTTTAATTGCATAAAAATTCTCAGATTTTATCCTAATCCATATTCTTATCAGACTTTGAAAGTTTTGACTCTATTACCAAAACCCCTTCACAATCCATTCTCTGACTTATACATTTGTTTAACTCAATGTCACCAATGAACCTGAAGCAAACCTTCCCAAGAGGTGGAGAATTTCTCTCCTTTCCTTACGTAACTACACAAAAACCCGTGAAGTAAATACTCACCCCAGAAAAAGGAAAGATTCAGAGAGGTTATTCAGGTCACACAACTTGGAAACTGGGATTTGACCCAGGTTTATGGGACTTCGGAGAACTCTCTCTCATCTAGCCTGGAGTGTTCTAAATAGGTGTCGAGTTTCTTTATCACACACACACACACACACACACACACACACACACACACACACACACACACAAACAGTCCCCTTTTGAAGAGGAATACCGGAAACACACCAAAACAGGAATCCCAATGTAAAGCATTTAGCTGATTGCCACTACTATTCTTATTTGTCCCAAATTTTCAAAACTTCTTAGAACCAAATGAAATTGACAGAAATACAACAGTTTAATCAATAGTATATGCCAAATCAATTTCCCAATTGAATTTAATTCAACAAATATTTATTGAATTCTTTATATATTCAAAGTATAGATGTTTAACGACAATAAAGCACTAAGAAATGGATCAATTTTCCAAGATATTGAATGAATTTAAGAAATTAAAGCAGTCAGTCTGACCATGTGCAGTCTCCATTAATAATCATCACAGACGCTTAGTTCTAAGATCCAGGGTCAATAGGGAAAATACTACTGTTCACAAGCAGTTGAACTGATCACTCTGTTTATATCTTTATTAAAGTCGTCTTTTTTGATATTAAAGGCACCTTAGTGAAAGGATATCAAGAGCTGTAAAGTAACCTCAAATTCTTTTTAGGCAAAAGCGTAGGAATAAAAACTTGAAATCTGTTGGGATATTCACAAGTTATTCAGCAGAAACCTCAGCGTGATCACCAGGAAAATGTCACCTCTCACCCAGGTGCCTGAGTGTTTCAACTCTGTGCTTTATTCTTAATTTTAAAAGAAGCTCATTTCTTCTTTTTCTATGTAAAGCTAATTCTAGGTCTTAGGAGCAAAATTTTTAGTTATCCCAATCATCTCACATTAACTCCCCAAATCAACCTTGGGAAAATGGACATTTTCTGCTTAAAGAAAAAAAAAAAAAGATCAAGCATAGGCAACAATCATACCCCACAGGATTACAAATTCTTCTTTCGGAAACAAATCAAACTGGGAGGAGAAGGCAGAAGTATTACCACCAGCGGACCAACCATGAAGTTTAATTAAAGAAGGAATTACAGAATTAGAGAGTATGTCTTTGTCCGTTAACCCCTTGTGACCTCTTCTATAGCCTCAGGAAATATTTCATCCTAGTTAATGCTATTATACATGAGATCTTACCTCAATTTTATAGGGATTTAGTCACGTGGAATTCTATAATTATTGGTTTCCAGACCAGTATAATTCAGAGATGGGAGACAGGCAAAAAATGGAGAGCCAAAATCATTCACAAGCATGCACTTGGCACACTGTCTTTCTTCTCAGCAAGACTTTTCATCTGAATAATTAAAGAATCAAAACATGACAACCATTTAAACTCTATGTTTTCCCCAGATATAACACAATGCAATTTACAGACACGGGAGGAGGTGGGGGGAATCTCTCTCTGCAGGTTTTGAGGCTGAACTTCCTTGGTCAACTGTCATTTATTCTAAGACAGCCTCAGACCAAATCAGATGGTCGTCCCATCTGTACTAACCTTTCCAAGCAAAACCTGTCAGCGTCGGCACTCGAAGCTATGTTTCACCGATGAAAGAACAAGATACAGATAAAAATCGTGCCTAAGAGCCCCACAAGGTGGTTTCACCCTGTGTCAGACAGCATGAAGGTATTTCAGAAGTATATCCCATGAGGTCTTTAACGGGTCAACTTGAAGTTGGATGTACTTACTTGGCTAATTGTAGAATGTCTCCTGTGTTTGTGAGTTTCACCATTCAACACCAAGGGGACAATGGGACAACTAACTGTTTTCTGATCTGAAATAGCCCTTTTACACTGAGAGAGATGTGAATGACCTCTCTCGTGTTTACTCGGGTGAAAATCAGGAAGAGTCTGATATTCCCTCACAGACCCAGAGTAAATGACAAATGACACTTTCCCTTTGTGATCTTTGGGATTTTTGTTGACTTATTTGGAGGCTTTTGTTGGATCCCAAGAAATGGCCTGTGGCCGAGGCCTATTCTACCGATTTCCACGCTCCATCTGTGGAATCCATCAATGGAGCGTTTACCCTCATTCAGGGCTCTGACACCTGCCTGGCAGGGAGCAGCAGACACAAAGAAAGCCGGAGTGGATGAGAAAGGGGAGGTTGGGTGTTTTTTTTTTTCCAGAGGAGGGAGGAGGGGGAGGTTGAAATGGAAGCACAGTAGGGGTTAATCCAAGCCAGTTGAGAGACTTCAGCACCTGGAAGCTTCTCTGCCACATTAATTCACAAGCTAAGAAGTAATCGGCAACATTATTTTTTTTAATGTTTTTAAATTGTATATACGTCAAGAGAAGGAAAAAAGAAGAGACCCCGCTGAAAGGAACAAACCAAAGATTTACAACAAAACCCTAAAGTAGATCTAGAAAGCGTGTGTGACCTAACAAACTCAAGCTATCTAATGAACTTTCCAGAATTCCTAACTCAGAACTAGGATTTGAGTAATTGTGACCATGATCGTTGATAAACTAGGAGAGAGAGTTTATAACCTGATCAGTGGCCTCTTGGCGGGTGGCGGTGGGGGGGGGGGGGGCAGGGGGTCTTGTTTTGCTTTTATTGCCTCTACAACTTCTCCCCCAATTTGCCAGCCCAAAAATCTTTAGCAAGTGCAAAAAAAAAAAAAAAAAAAAAAGCAGGACAGTGTATGGCAAGAATATTCTGGGCTCTCTCTCGGAAAGGTTCTTTTAAGAACTCTAAATCTAATTAAGACCCTCCAGCCATTCACCTACTCTCGTTCCCGCCCAGCAGTCCCCATCTGGGGGCTGCAGAAATGTAACGCCGGTCCCCTCCCCTCTGACCCAAGCCCTTCCCTCGGAAGCCGCCTTCTCACAGCACGGGGTCATTAGAAGGAAAATAAGCTCCTGCCAGGTTGGTGCTAATCAAAATAGCGCAAATAAACCCTGACACTCAACAACTCCCCGAGTCCCTGCTGCCCTGGGAGGAGAGTACAGATTGGTTATGAATATGGCCGGCCGCGGGGGCAGTCCAGGACGGCCGCGTGTGCTCCGGGGCCCGAGAGTGACTTGAAATGCACAACATGGACCATTGGGTGTTTATTTAAGATAAGGGCTGACAAGCAGAGGCTGGCTGAACGGCCAAGCTGCCTCCGAGGCAATGAGCTGCGTGGCCCTAAAGACCCCGGATCCTGAGGTTCTAATAACATTGAATTTCAGGTGTGTGTTGGATCTCAATCCACGTTACACTGAGGAAATGTAATCCGGTGGAGTTCCCTCCTAACAGCCACTACCTGACCATTAGTCACTTAAAAGGCCTCCTTTGTAACAACACAGCTAGAAAGAAAGGCTATTTCTCCTTCACTTATTGCAGCCCCGCTAGTGATTATTTTTAGTAGCTGTATTCGTTGATGTGTTTAAGTAAAAACATGTTTGTGCCCTTTCTTTTCCCCGACACAAGCAACATGTTGCTTAAAGGAGCCACAAAATCCCAAGCAAACTGCTGTTTCAGCACCTCCTTCCAAAGGCATAAAGTGAAGAAGGAATCGTTACTACTTTTGGGGACCCTGACAGTGACCCAGATTAACCCAGTGGCTTCTTAAACCCTTTATTTTGAGATTTACGTGTGTGTAACAAGAATCCTTTTAACGAAATGAATCTCTCTCATCAAGCAAAGATGAAGCCACACTTCCCTAACCGACCCCGGGAAATGATTTCTACTCGCAAATATTTGTTTTCAATGGCTTTTTGAAACTTCGTGGTAACCACCACCAGCGTGTTTCAAAGAGAAAAAAAGAAAATGTGCTGCTATTCAATTAGGAAAACCGATTAGTTAACTAATTAGTCAGCTAACAGCATTCTAAGAATAGTCTCCCCTGATAAGAACTTTCCTCCCTCAAGAGCTTAAAAGTCAGTCATAATTAAAATTAAGAGCCAGAGCTCTCTCCCTGCTAAAGTCTCCATGTCTCTAAAAGCAGTAAGCTAGGTTTTGGTTTACTGGGACTGGATTGCAGGGAGCAAAGAAAGGTAATTTGCACACTGAAGGGGAACAGGAAAACAGTAGTTCTTGTGAAAGGAAAAGGGCCAAGTGACTTTTATTTACAATTGCCAAGAGAGAGGCCATTATTGACCATATGTGCCACAATTGCCCTCTTATCACGGGCTGGCCATCATGTCCTTTGGGAGCTGTTAATGAACTGGGTAATTGAGCTGCTGACATGTGTTACCAAAACAAAACAATAGGAAGAAGAGACAAATGAACATTTTATTTGCCAATCAGAGTAGGTTCAGCTTTTCAGGGAGCTGCAGCTAAGTAACTGACTGAATACATAAAACAGTGCATTGAGAGCAAGCAGATGCAGACACAATAATAGTTAACTGACAGCTTATGGCCCATCTGTGCTTAACATTTTGTTAGAGAAATTACTTGACTTGCTAAAGAGACAAGTCATACATCTGCCCCAAGTACTGCATTATAAGAGATAAATCATCAGCTAAACTGTTTCATGACAATGAAAATGACAATGCTTATTAACAGTTATGCTGGGATACTTTGTCAGCACAGCTTGACACAGTTATTACTTACTAAAAGTGTGACAACTCATAGATATTCAATGGAATTGAGTCAGGAAAGAAAATCAGGACACAGCAAACAAGTTGAAAGAACAATAGGCATTTTTAATCTCTCAGGATTAAATATGCATTTCTAAAATGTTATGAATGAAAAAAATAAATGCATGAAACAGAACATAAGATCATGTTCCACATAGTAATTATATATCTTTCTTCCATTTACACCTTATTTATGCACAACTGTAGAATATTGGAAATGCTCTCGTTCTGGGTGGCTTACCACTAATATCACCAATGATATCAGTTTAAGAAATAATTGTGGCTAGCCATTTTACTTTCCCAAACATACCTTCTTTTCCTCCTTTGGGAAAATATTTCTCTAATAGGGAAAGAAAAACCATGTTGCAAAACACCCACTTTATGAGGAGATTTGGCTTATGTTTTTGTTACTGCATCTGAATTGATACCATATTTTTTGGTCCAAGTGTTCATCCACTGCCATGTAGAACAACTTAATTCTGAAATCATTTTTATGGAAACTGGTTAACTAGAGGCAGAACATGGATCTCTCAAAGCCCTTCTTGTGATGGTTCCTTCAACATTCTGGCAAAATCACCTCCATGATAGTAATAATGATATAAGAAAAGCTGCTATTCACTGATTTACTGACAGCTTACTATAGCCAACCACTGCTTCCAGCGTTCTTTATGTGCATTTTCTTTCATCGTTACCAAAACCCTATTGCAGTATTGTCATCCCCATTTTACAGATGAGAAAAAAATGAGGTCTCAAGAGTAATGTAACCTACCTGATCAATGAGAACTAAGAGAGGCTACCCAAATATAAGATCAATGAGTAACATTGTTATTTGAGGAACAGGTCAGTTAAACCATTGATGTGGGTTGAAAAAAAAAGGCCAGTATCATCACATTTTTCTTCCAAGTCACAGTCAACCTTATAAATCCGTTGCGAAAACATGACCATAAAAGGTGAGTGATATTTTCCATGGTGGTTGGTGTATGTGAAATTATGTTACATACAGTTACTAAGAAAGAATTCTGGCTATGAAACCCAAACCTTAACTATATTTACAGAGCTTTAAATAAGACACAGTTGACAAAGAACCACCCTGCCTTTATTTTCCACTATCGAATATTTCTGCTATTGTGTGCATCAGTCATTTAAAAGTCAACAAATAAAGTAAGGCTGAATATATAAAAGAGGTGACCAGTTACACAAAGAGCCTTTCAGCAGGTGGAAAACAAAAGAATGCTTTTGCCACCCTTATGAAGACAAGATAACCCAAGACACACAAAACCTAAACAACTAAACTTTGTCAGGATTAGCATGACTGGGAGATGTTTGGAAAGGAGAAGAAAGGCAGATTAAAGAAGAAAGTTAAATACTACACTTTTTGTGCCAGAAACCAACCAAAGGAGTTAAGAAGAAAAATGACTAAGAGACCTGAAATACCAAAGCAAAACATTAACAGAATTTCAGAATCAAAGGAAGCAACTTTTGGCCAGTCCCTTCATTTTGCAGTTGAAGGTCAGAAAGAGCAAGTAGGGTTGCCCCAAATCACACATCTTTCAGTAAACATTTACTGAGTGCCTAAGATTTGGCTGGTATTGTCCTTGGCACCAGGCATGCAAATATGAATAATGTATGGCGCTTAAACTCAGAAAGTAAAACTCAAATCACCTAACTCCCTCTCCAGTGCTCTTTCCAGTGAATCAAAGTAAAGTATCACTATATACGGAAGATAATCCAGCCATGCCCTGCAGCAACAGGAAGATTAAGTGGTCTCTCAAGGCTGAAAAACCTAGATACATTATTTACTAAATAACAGAGCCATAGATTCTGTGCGCCTGTGATCTTTAATACAGAGATCAAATTAGTACATAAATGCTTTAACTGACACCTCCCATATGGTATTTCAAGATTGTTTCTTTGCTTTTCGTTTTCTCTTGGGTTCCAAAAGGAAGAAAAGAGGCAGTATGGGAAGCTTGTTTTGAAAATCCAAATCTTATCTGGGTCCATTATTGCTTGTTGGAAGATAGAAAGAGGTAATAACTGAACATAAATGAAAGAGGAAACTTTTCCTGGAGGCAAAAGAGAAGGCTGAGCTTAATTCTCCCTGGCAAACGCATTAGTAGCAACATCAAGGTCATCATCAGAAATCACTCATGGGAGACCTACTGTGCAAGTAGTACTTTGATAGAGGCCGGGAGGAAAGGAATAATGAAGAAGAGAGTGGGATTTCTCTCCATCCTGCAGAGGTATGATGCTCAGACTTGGAAGGCTGGCTTCCAAATTAGTGTCCTATCCCACCAGAGGACCCCAGGAGGAACTGGCAAACCAGTCGAGATGACTAAGCAGATAATGGTAAATCATACATCACTGTCCTTAGGGATGGCTGATTTTTGAAATTTTGTTTTCTTCTCTTTGCATATAAGCAACAGTCATCGTTGAATTCAGAAGAGATGATACCAAAGGTTTGGACAAACAAAGCAGTAAGCCATGGTAGAAGACCCCCGGCTCTAGAGACAAGCCAATCTACTTCAAATGCCCACCTGGCCACTTCCTCTCTGATTTGGGGCAAGCTGCTTAACCCTCTGACTCGGTTCTCTCATTAGTAAAATGTGGTTTAAAACATATGCTTCAAAGACTGGTTTTAAGGAAAGAAGAGTTTGTGAAGCACAGAACAGCTCCTGATGTACAATATATCCTCCGAAAATGTGGCCCTCTGCATCCCTTCACCTTCACATTATCCAACCCCACCGGGCATTAAAAAAAAAAAATACCATGATAAAAATGCTCTCTAAGTTCTAAGACTCAGAGAGAAAAACAATCAACAAAACTTTGAAGATGTATGTAGAATTTCCGAATTTTGTGAAATAAGAGCATTATCCTGTCTCTCATCTGCTTCCTCTTCTGAAGATCCTGCCCATAATCAGCCAGTATATACATAACCACTTACAAAGGATATTCAGTTCTTGCTCCATTTCCAATTCCCTTAAAAATCTAAAACGTAGCCCAGGATACTCTACTCCTCCTGGCCCAGGGCATGTGTCTGTGCTGTGGGATCAATGGTTATGGTAGTTATGAAAGTAAATAAATCCTGTGCTCCCAAATACCTCAAGACTTAAACGAGAAGGCTGAGCTTAACAAAAGTCAGGCAAACAGCCTACAAGAAATTAAGTATACCTGACCTCTCCTTTATGCCAACATTCATTTCGATTTCCATGGGGAAGAACTTTGAGTATGTTTGCTTGGAGGCAAATTCTCATCTTCAATTTTGTCTACTGATATGAATCTATATAGGCAAAATGAAGCATAGTTTTGACCAATTCACTATCTTCTCATTTTGATTAGTGGCCACAACCAATGTGAATAGGTCAGGTACCCAACTCTAGAAAAGAAAAAAAAAAAAATCAAGAACTCTTTCAAAAGCAGGCTTCTATGTGAATTGTTGGGCAATTGCCTTTCCTCTCCACATTAGCTTTCCAGGAACTATCTTGCAGAGCTGGAAGGAAATGAATAAGGAAGTTTTAGGTAGGAGAGAGTAAGGGAGGGGAGGACAGAAGAGGAAAGAACAGAAGAGAAGAGGGTCAACTTTCCTTCCTCATGAAGAAGAGTAATAACACAATAAGTGATTTCAGAGTTAGTGGGTTGACCCCAGGCACTCCTTTCTCCAAAAGGCTCTGATGACAAGTCTTGTTGAGTTAGGAATGCCTGCTCGGATAGAATGGGGCGGGCAGAGGGTAAGGGTCTGAAAATGTGTCCTGATCTTCGGCAGCTTTGAATAAATTAAGGACCCTCCTGGATGCTGACCAAATGTAGTCCTACTCATCTTTCCCACCCACACCAGCCAGTAATTTTAACTGGAAATCACCCCATTAATATGTAAGGATAATGCCAGCATTTAAAGACTATGTTGCCAATTTAGTTCAAAGTGAAGCCCTACTCTTCGTCACCCAATTGTAAGTTTATTCCTAAGAAGAGTTTCTTGGACAAAATACATTTCTTATTTTGTTGTGGATTTTTGACTTTACATTATAAAGGTAAATTACATTATAAAATAAAATTTGAGCAGTGTCTAAAATTAGAGATCAGATTGTATAAATGGATGGGTGGACGGATGCATAGACGGATGGATAGATGGACTCATGAATGTGTAGATGGATCAAGAGAGAGATATAGACTGGCCAATCTCCTTTACCGTATTTCTTTCCATTCTTTTGTTCCGTGTATATTATTAACGAAATATAAGTTTTTAATAAAAACCCTCTCTTGGGCTTCCCTGGTGGCGCAGTGGTTGAGAGTCTGCCTGCCGATGCAGGGGACACGGGTTCGTGCCCTGGTCCGGGAAGATCCCACATGCCGCGGAGCAGCTGGGCCCGTGAGCCATGGCCGCTGAACCTGCGTTTCCGGAGCCTGTACTCCGCAACGGGAGAGGCCACAACAGTGAGAGGCCCGCGTACCGCAAAAAAAAAAAAAAACCCTCTCTTGATTAGCTACACAATTAAAAAGTAAATAAATTTTTTTCCTCCAGCAAGTATTCAAATGAATTTGTTGTTTTAGAATAACAACAAAATTGTTTGGTTGGTAGTATTGTTGATATGTAAAAATTTCACTTGAGTTCTGAGGTTATGTAGGGTGCTTCCAATTTGCTCATCGAAACTTGTAGATACATTTGAATGTACAAATATAAGCATTTGCCCATGAGGACCGAGATAAATGACGTGTATTCACACTGCGTTCACATGTGAATGCAGTTATGCAATTCATTCAAACAAGCACTGAAGCCACTGTCATACATCTCTCTCTCCACTCTCACAGTAAATAAGCCACAGTTTTAAGAAAGCTTGTCAAAGGCCTGAGTCATCAGAGGTGGTTGTCCTTACTGACCACTCCTCTCAAATCCTCATCCCCATTTCCAACCATGATGCAATTGAGTAAGAGGGGGCCCTTAAAATGCTTTCTTCTTCCTGGTAGAAGAAGCCAGAGCAGGATCAGTGTGTGAATGTCTGAGCATAAGATGGGCATAAAGAGAGACAGTGGCTAGAAAAGAAAACCAACAGGAGAAAACCAACTGAAACAGGAAGATGACGTTCCAGGTAACTAACAATGTAAATTGCAGAGAAAAATTAGGAATATTGTTTAAAATATTTTTTCCACTATTTGCTAGAGATGTTCATGTTTTGTATTAAATGCGCTGCCTAGCACAGAATTTTAAAAACTGGAAATTACTTTAAAAATCATCATGATTTACCTTACTGATAAAAAAATAATAACTGCGTCTCAAATGAATGAAATGGTACCTCTATCATCATCTGGCTTGTTAGTGACAGAGTTAAATCTCAAACCTAGGTCTTCAAATTCTAAATTCTGGTTCTTTTCTCTGTATCACACTATCAACTCATAATTTTCTGTGGATCTGTGGGTGAAGTGACTTCTATTTTCTGATCAACTATGGTAGGTAGAAAACTTCTCCCAGATGCACTGAATCCAAAAATTAATGAAATGAGATGAAGCACTTTGGGCTCAAACTGGGCTCAGATGGAAAAAAATATCTAGCATCTCAACCATTATATGTACATTTAACCATTATATGATTCTGTTTTTTTCTGATTATTAAAGTTCTTTACCTCATTATATCTTTGTAACAATTCTGTGAGTTAGAAATTAGTATCCTTGTTTTTCAAATGAAGCTGATACTCAGAGGGTTTAAAAGGACTTGCCCAAAGTCTCAGCAAGCCAATAAGGTTCCAGAATTAAGGACATAATCACCAATCTTCACTCTAAAATGCATAGGAATGATTTCTAGATCATCTATTTCTTAGTATCATTCACAAATTTCTTTGCTCAAGTAACATGTATATTCAAATACCAAGCACTAATAACCAATTTTTACAAGAAATAATGACTAATATATTCCTGAATAAATCAGCTTCAAAATGTAGAAAACTATTAATGAACATGTACACGAATATCTACAAAGAGTTCATCCAAGTGGAGTTTAAAGTTTTCATTGGACTGAAACAAATCTACTTCCCAGAATCCCTTGTGCTTACCAAAATGGACCAAGGATTGGCCATATCTTGACTTTGCCACCTTAACCCACTGTCTGTTCTACCACCTTTCTGCCCATCTTTACACAATGTCAGGTCTCAAAACCCAGTTCCACAAAACCTTCCCTGAACCTCCCCATCCTAAATACCCCTGCTTTCTCTGTACTGCAGGAGCACTTCATCTTGTCCATTCCATCGACACTTTTCCTTCCTAATTGAACCATCGACTAAACTTTCAGGTCAACTCTTTTGCAACCACACGTTTCTCTGACCACTTCCTCGAATGTGTATAAGTTTAGTTGTATGTCCCAGTGGTGCCTTTTCATTTAAAGGGTCAAGCAGTCAGAGGTCAGCAAACCAACTAGTAAGTTTATACAGACAAACCTAACCAATGCAAACACCGCCTTACGAAGAGCAGGTTTTGAGGGAACTTGGTCCTTTGCTTGCCAGTTGAGTAGTTGTGCAAGCGAAAAATGAGAGGCCATTTGAGGGGAAACTGCTTTGTGTGTCAAAGTTCAATGGTTATTTAGACTGCTCTGATGCTGAGGAATTCACAGAAGAAGAGAAATTGACAGATGGTGTCATGGCTTTATCACAAAATAAGGAAAGAATAATTAAGAGAAGCATGGAGACCACTCTATCTCAATTTTTCCCAGAATTCCAGTTCATTTTGGAGGCATCCAAAGGCCAGAAATGAAGAGACTCTTTCTTGGCTTCAGTGGTTACCAGTGAGAGAAAGTATATGAAAGTGTTTTGTAAACTGTAACATATGTATTTTTGTCTTCATCATTACCACCATATCATCGTTATTATTGTAACAGATAACGCAGCACCAAACTTTATTAGCCAATATTAAATTAAAGAGGCATTATATTAAGCCTTTCACTTTCTACAGAAAATAAAAAATATGAGTGTATGAGGTTCTTTTCTGATAGCTTACGATATCTGCCCTTCAAGATTTCTCAAATATCCTGATTTTTTTTAATACAGGAAGACAACAGCAATGTCATTCCTGTCTCAGCTTCATGCCCCTTTCCCTGAGAAAAATCTTTCCTTTCCCAATGTCTTCTTCAGTCTTAGGCCTTAGGGAAGATTTACTCTCAAATCCCAGAATTCTACATATCTCCCAGCAAAGGTGTTTTTCTTTTCCCCTTCCGAAAAGGTTTAAGTAAGTCCCAGCCTGCAAATACAGAGCCAGAAACAGATCCAGGCGTTGTGGGGTCTGAAGCTTTTACAATTTGGGGGGACAGAGTTCTTTAAAAATAACCCACAAAACTAGCTTATTTTTGCCTATTTTACAAAATCACATGACCATGTGACACATTTTGAGGGCCCTTTGCAAGGATTTGGAAGGACTCCTTGCCAGTAAGGGCTCTGAAGTTAGCTTCACTGTAAATCCACTTTTGCTCATAAACCTCTGGTAAAAGCAGAGAGGCCCTAAGTGCAGTGCACAAGAGAAGGACACTTTTTCTACATCCACACTTCTTGCCATGAACATAGTGTAAACATCCCTAAACAACAGCAATGAAGCCCAGTTTACCCCCCAAATAGCAGGGACAGACAAGTCAATCAATACTCATGATTGTAAACTTCTTTCATGGGGACATGGGGTTTCTTCCTCGATTCCAGTGAAATCAGCCTTCAGGGGCAGCCACTTCATCAGCCTGTGAGCAAAGCCCATTCCATAAACTATAACAGAGCCATACGGTCATGGATAACACAGAGAACCTCATGATAAGTACAGAAAGCCATTTTGCTTTGTTTTCAAACCTTAAGGAAACGTCTTGGGAATCCGGGGCATGTCCTGGGTAGGGATCTCATGAGGCTGCTGATACCCTCGTGAAATCACCACCATGAGTGTGGTTCTTCCATGTGCTTATTCCTTTCACTCATTAGCCTCAAAGGGAATACACTTCAAATGACTTGTGAATTATTATTTAAATATTTTTTCTGCAATGAATATGTGTTACTTTTATAGTAATGGAGATAGTTCCAGTATTGAGAGGTAACCCAAAAAAACTTGGGTATTTTTATGAGAATTTGCGAACAACCTTGAGTCAATTCAATACTTTAACCAGCACGTGAAATCTTTTGGTACCTAAAAGGTGACACTACTAGCACCCTCTTAACTTGAAAAAAATCAGAAAAATAATCATAAACACAATTAAAAATTCTATGCATGTTAATTAATATGGTCACATCTTGCATGGGAAACGTTGGCACCACAGAAACTGGAAAAAATTATTATGATAAGAAAGAGGGAGGACTTCCCTGCTGGTTCAGTGGTTAAGACTACACGCTTCCACTGCAGGGGGTGTGGGTCTGATCCCTGCTTGGGGAACTAAGATCCCACATGCTGCACGGTGCGGTCCAAAAATAGAAAAAATTAAAATTTTTTTTTAAAAAAGAAAGAGGTACTTGCACCTGATTTAGGCCAGATATAATACCCTAGAAATTGAAGTGGAAGAAATGGGGCTATTACAAAGTTACAAGGAAAACAACCGGTTAGCTGTTTCAGGCACAAGTGCCTTATAATTTCACTTAAATATTACCTTGCATTTCTTCTTTAATTGCATCTGAAGATATGGCTTCATTCTCACCTGAGGTTTCTGAATTCTGAATATGTTATAGGACCTCACACAGTTTTACCCCAAATAACTCATTCAAGACTAAATTTCTTTATATTTCTTCACTTTAGATCAAGCACTAATTTTCACTGACCGCAGTAGTTCTAATACATTATCATCTGAGAAAGATTTCTTAAAGATGAAATCTTGCCAAGACTCCACGAAATTGAAAATGCACTTTGCATTTAAAGGACCATCTATCCCATGACTTCAGTTGTCTACTAGAAGTGTTCCACTTTGAGGGTATAACCAGTCTCGGATGAATGAGGAAGGACTGTCGACACCCCATCACATGCTTTGCAACAGAACCAAATGTTGCCAACAGAACTCTAATGATGGGAATCTCCACAAACATAGATGTGGCAATAGGAGATAAAATAATACTTCCAAATTGGAGATGTAATGGTCTATAGCAGGGGTCAGCCAAACATGACCTACTACCTTACGTGTCTTTGCATGCCCTGTGATCTACTAAGGATGGTTTTTACATCCTTAAAGAGTTGAAAAAAAATTAAAAGAAGAAAAACATCAATGCATGAAAACTAAATGAAATATTAGTGTCCATAAATAAAGTTTATTGGAACATAGCCATGCCTATTCATTTATGTATGGCCACATGCTACAAAGGAGTAGTTGTGACAGAGACCAGTGGTCCACAAAACCAAAAATATTCACTATACAGTCCTTTATAGCAAAAGGTCTATACGATAGTACCTGGTCTATACAATAACCAACATCTTATGGGTACTTATTACGCATCAGGTACCATGTCAGACATTTTTACTTGCTTCTGTTCATCTAATCTGCAAATTAACACTATTCCCCATTTTATGGATGAAAAAACTGAGGCACAGAAAGAGTTACTTAACTAGTATGAAGTGGAAGTAGATTTGACATAATAACTTTCTCAGGTAGATGCTTGTGTTCATGAATTCTGTGCCAAATTTCATGCTCACGTTCCCTGTCACCCCCAAAGCCCACCACCACTTGCATCACCCAGGGGTAGGCAAAATACAAAACACAAACTCTCATTTTTCCCTAGCATGATGCAAGTCCCAATCCCTCCGCAGTACGCATGGAGGGATGCCTTACCCTATCTCCAGGGATGAATGAAGCCAGAGTTGTGGGGGATTTTTTCCCGTGAGGACCCATGTCCCTGTAATGTTACTCAGCTTTACAGAACAAGTGCCAAATTTCATTCATGAATTAATCACACCCAAGAACCAAAGTTATTACTCAGTTCACAAGCAGATAGAGAACCAGGAAACTCTTTTAATTGATCAACTTTCCCAGATGGTTTGAAGTCTTGCACCTATGGTTACTTTAGCTTAATGTTGACCTTGGCTTTGACTTCAGACTATTGGATTGTCTTGGATCTCCACATGAACTCAGGGACCTCTGACGCAAGCCACTAGCTACACCCACAGAAATGCTAGAACCATAGTTGCCACCTGACTCCCCACTCCTATGTCCCGATGCCCCATACACAACTGGCATCCTTTTTATCTAAGTGGCCACCACCGGGGCAGCAAATTTACCTATTTGGTAAACAAGGAAGCTAGAGGCAGCACACACACACAAAAAAAGAACTGGTATTTTACTCCCAGGATTCTATTCTCAACCCAGCCCTTCAGCTGGGCAAACAGTTGCCTAAATTGTATTCACCATCTGTTAAGGGGTAATAAGAATCCATAGGCGGGGCTTCCCTGGTGGCGCAGTGGTTGAGAGTCCGTCTGCCGATGCAGGGGACACGGGTTCGTGCCCCGGTCCGGGAAGATCCCACATGCCGCGGAGCGGCTGGGCCCGTGAGCCATGGCCGCTGAGTCTGCGCATCCGGAGCCTGTGCTCCGCAACGGGAGAGGCCACAACAGTGAGAGGCCCGCGTACCGCAAAAAAAAAAAAAAAGAATCCATAGGTGATGGTAAGGAACAGATTTACAGGAGCACGAATAGACTTTGAAAAATGTGGAGAACTGCAGAAAGGTAAAATAAAAGTAAGTTATAGTTTTGAAGTATAAAATATGTATCCTCATTTGACATTAGTATGCTAACTTTCTCAAACACTGAAGACATTCTAGGGTGTGACTCAGAATCTAAAACTTCATGCCAGCCAAGACCCTATTTATACGAGTAACCCTAGATGATGCACCACCAGAAATAGCAATAAAACAAGTTGTCAAAGATATAACCAGAGTCCAGATAACAGGACATAACCTGTACCATACATATGTTTAGACATACGGTTTTTTTCCAGGAAAAAAAAAAGGGATCGAAGTTTTTAATAACCTCATCACAAAATTTTTCTCTAATTCCTCATTTATTTCTTCACCAAATGTTTATTTAGTGCCTACTCTACGTCCAGGTCTGTGCAAAGCAGTACACGCAAAAGGGTGAACAGAACAGAGCTCACACTTTAACAAATATCAAATTAAAAAAACATCTGACATCCAGTCTCCAGGAAATGCCAATTGCAAAGGTTTTTTTTCTTAATGCATAGTTTCACTTTAAGTTTTCAGTCAGACATATTAGATGGTTTACCAGATAACAGTTGGACTTCTAATCCCATTTTGTGTTCAGTGGATATATTATTTGCCTGCGGGGCGGGTAGTGGTGGGGAGCTGTCACAGTCTTTTTTCACTTTACATGTTGTCAGTGTTTTCTCACCTTACATTTAGATTGTCTTTGTTGTACTGAAATATGTTTGTCTGCTCTGACATGCTTCCTCCTGCCATAAGCATTGTCCGATGCTTCAGACATATGTGGTTGCTCTGAAGGTCTGAAAGTCAGGGTCTCTTAGATACCCAGAAAAACCTTTGGAAATCTGGGTTTCCCAGAGTCTCTGAGTATTATTTTATCACAAAGTCATCTCTGAGACCCATCTCAGGGTCTGCCCCTAAACTGATGTCTCCATCAAGGCCAGGATGCAAGAAAGTATCGTCGCTGTCTGAGACCACTTGAAGATCTCTGAGATTTTTGTTCATATTATTTTCGTATCACTTTACAGTGCAAGCATGTCAAACATCTCAGTTAATATCAACATGCATTTGTCATAAACCCTCATGTACTTAAGATTTACTATTAAACTTTCTATTCTCAACTCAGTCAGTTGGACGAGTTGCAACTCATCCAACTGAAGAGAAATAGAGATTTTGTTTTGTTCAGTAGCCAAACTCATTTACAGATTTCACTGGGGAAAGAGGGAATGTGTAGTCTTCAAAAACATGAGTCATGGGATCTGATTTTAATACTGAAAATGAGTGAGGCAGTCCCACTCTTGAGGTTTTGTGATAGGAAATGTCTGCCCTGCCTAAATATGGTCACAGTCTCGAGGAGATGGGGGGAGGAGTAGCAGGACCTCCTAACTGGAGAGGCCTCATCAGGTGGTGAAGTTAGCACCACTATTACACGGGGATATCATGCAAATCACCTACCAGCATCCACATCAGAATCACCTGCGGTGTTTGTTAAAAATGATGATTGCTGAGCTCCACTCCAGATCTGCAAAGTCGAAATCACTTGAAGATGATCCCAGAAATATTCTCTTATGCAAGAAGCCCAGAAATTAATGGTAGTAATATCTACACTTACCTAGCACTTACCATATCAGTCAAAGTTCTGAGAATCTTTTGCATACTAATTCAGGTTCTCTATGTATGACTCTTAGGTTCTGTGAAGTTGGACCACTGGGCTAGATTTCGGAGTAAGATGCACGTGGAGTCAAATCCTAGATCTGCCATTTTTCCAGCAGTGTGGTTGCCGGGAGGTTATTAAACCTCCCCCAACCCCAGGGAACTCATGTTCAAAACAGGGATAATAATTCCTATTTTGCATGGTGTTGTGACGATGGCATTTCTTATACACATAAAGTACCCCACAGAAGCGCACTAGAACTCTCCGCCGAGTGCTGACGCAGGGCGCACTATCTTCCAGGGGGCGCTCAAGTGCCCTTAAGCAAAAGTCCACCCTTGAGCACTAATGACAAACCCGGTAGCATTCCTTACTCGCAGTTGTGAGATCCTCCCTTGAGAATGAGGAGCTCCTTCCCTATGGCTTGTGCCGGACCCTGTCCTTGGAAGCCTCAGAGCCCCTGGACTCTTTTCTTTCTTCCGGGATCGGGAGTGTGCGGTAATCAATCACATTCCAGGGGGGCAAACAGAGTGGAGACAGAGCTCTTAAGCGTTTTCAGAGTTTCCGCGAAGGACTTTCTCTGCTCACAGAAAACCATTCTTTCCCTCCGACCAGCCCCGAGGACCCGAGGACTGTGCTCACCATCGCCTGGAAGATGCCTTGATCCGAGCAGGACCTCCTCTCGGCCGCTAATACCATCCCTCCCTCTCAGAGCCCCCTGCGGTCCCTCCTTGATCCCTCGGGCTCACACCGAGCCAGGCACTTCCTGATCTTTACCTCCCCCTCTCCGCTCCCACCGAGACAATCCCCCAGGTACAAAGACCCCCTAACCTCCTCCAGGCCCTCGGCCCGGGAGACTCGGAAACTGCGCTTTGATTTCTCTACTGCAAGGAATTAGCTTTTCTTTACTAGTAGCCTGGAAGTCTCATTTTCTCATGAATACAAAATTAAATATTGTATGTAACGGCGATGTTTAAACTAATCATCTTTTAAATTTCCTTTTCCAAAAATTCAGAAAGTGAATACCAATACGGTATCCTTAATGTTATGCCTCAACTACGCAACTTGTTTCAGGGAACGGTAACCTGACTCCATCTCGGAAAGCGGGCGTCGAATTTGATGTATTGGTTCTCCTCTCCATTTTGAAATTTTACGCTGTCCCTAGACCGACACTACTTCTAAAGGTATTAAACTTCAGCTCAGCCTGCATCAGGGAAGTGGACCCTGCAATTCTGAGACAGTTTTGCTTAATAAGGCAAATTGGAGACAGTAAATATAACTATTAATAGTTATAATATGCTGTAGAGCCTGCTGGTAAAATCAGGAAAATATTCACAGAATGGGCACACACTGACACACCATGCCATAGGCTCTTTTTTTGTGAGGAAAAACTACTAAATGGGAAAAAAAAAAAAAAAAAAAACTGCCTACATTTTGCTTCAATGTCTCCGCATGCCGTCCATTAACAAGGACACAAAAAATATTTGCTGACTAAAGGGCTCAGCACTTTTAGGCCTCAGATAATATCTAATTCCTCACACTCTTTGCCTGACTATTGAAGTTATGACGTCATGGTAATTCAAGGTGTATATTGTTTTCCTCTGCTTTTAACTTATACAGCTAAACAGCCGATTAATAATAGACTTTCACGTTTTAAGCGTTAGCAATATGCTCGAACAAGTATTTTTCCGCAGGTACCAGAAAAATTAAAACCAGCACAGCTTGTGATTTTTTAAAATTATTATTGGAGGTTTTATCACCCTAATTATAGAGACTTCTCAACGACTTCCCCTGGGAAACTGCCTATTTTCCAGACATTGTTTCAAAAACATCCTTCCATTTGTGTAGAAAAAATAATCATATTAACTACCTGTCTCGGTTCATCTTTTTGAATGCTGATCAGAATGCCTGCAGTCACTGGTCCAAATGCCCTCCCGCAATATTTTCCTAAAACAAACAACGAGGGATGCCGGAGAGTGGAGGGCCGTAAGCATCTGAGAGCAGCGCAGACTTCGGGGCCTGCTGAGGCTTTTGTGTCCACGGGGTCTCCCCGCGTCGCCCGACCGCCGCTGCTGACCGCGTCCCCGTCCGGTCCTGGCTCGGAGTCCCCGCACCACCACCACCACGGCCGGCCGGGCAACGTCCAGGCGGGGGACAGAAGGGGCTTTGTAATGGTATGGACGGCAAACCCTTCTGGGAAAAAGGGAAGAAAAGAAGAACCGCTTCAAGGAAGAGGAATATTCGAGAGACAACCTTCCATCCTAAAACCAGCGTGATTTTCTGGAGTGCTCTCAAGAACATTTCTATTTCATGCTGAATCAAATTAGGACTAATTCCTATCACACCATCCAATTTGCGGGGGGACGGGGCCGGTTGGCGGGGGTGGGGGGGTGGGGGCGGGGGAGGGCGAGGGGAGAACTATAGTGGTGGAAAGAACAGTATATTTATCTGCCCCTTACTCTGAACTTAGAAAAGGCGTCTGTGTATCTAAGCTTCAATTATTTCATCTGCAAAGTGGGAATAATAATATATAATATAATAATAATATATATCTCACAGCATTGTTTTAAGGATTAAATTATATACTGTATGTGAGGCTTTATTATCATTATTATTTCATATTAATTATAAGTGAGAACAATTTTCTGATTTCATTATTAAGTAATATTTAATAAACCTAATAGGGTAATTTTTTTAAAAAAACTGAATATCTTGCCACAAATTTATTTAAATACAAAGCTTATATTCAGAACCTGAATGATGATCCTCCCCCCACCCTTTTCATTGACCTAGAGATAAACTTTGACCTGTTGTTTGATAATCACACTTTTTCTGAAGATGCCTTGTTCCTTTTAGGCACAACAGCTTGACCCCAGAATCTGGAAACTGACATGCATCAATATACCTCTTTCCTCCCTCTTTCACTTGCCAGCAAGAACCTTTAACCTTTGGACTTGATTCCTAACCCTTGCATATTGTTTGCAATTAGTGAATATTTGGGGCAGATGGAGGATTCTTTTTAATCTGAGTTTTATTGGATGCTGACTATATCTTTCTAAAATGTGGATCTGAAATTTAGTTCTTAAAAAAAAAAAAGAGAGAGAGAGGAATTCTTATTGGTAATGCTAAGATTATTTTTCTCTGAGTCTTATTCTCTTGGGTCACATCTGGGATTGACTGCATGGCACTGATTTTATACACACTATAAAAATCTCAAACCCTGAGGCATACTGTGAAGTGAGCCGCTAAAATGGCCTTGACCAGGGAACTAGAATAAGAAAACTTCCTCCTGCAGATTTCCACCTCTGTGGCTTCCTTTTAAAAAAATCATCATCATCATCTTAAAATTTAAATTTTCCTAAACCAAATTTATTTTATCTTTTACCTCATCTACAGCTGCTGAGATCTACCTTCCAAGAGTGGTTTGTTGGGAGAGGAAAAACCTACTGTTACTGCTTTTCAATGAACATGCACATGTGCGCACACACACACACACACACACACACACACACACACACACACACACAC
>NW_020837946.1:15608520-15612419 GCF_003676395.1 Aethalodelphis obliquidens | reverse complement strand
CACACACACACACACACACACACACACACACACACACACACACACACACACACACACACTGAAGCAACCGAACACAATGTATCCAACAGAACATCACTGCTGAATAAGCCCACTCCCCGCTTCCTGATACATTCTGAAATGGAAATGCCTAATTCCTGAAACCATATTACATTAAAGGCAGGAATCACATTGCTTCTGCTTGTTTTATATCTAGATCAAAAGGTAAGACCAAAAGATTGCACAAAGCCAATAAGCACTTTGCAGGTACTCTATGATATATCAAATATAAAGACTAGGCATAGCATTATACCAATCAGCATCTATTAAGAACATCAAAATACAAGGGTTTATAACTACTAGTCCAAACAGAGAAATTACTCTGGGAAATAACACTGATTGTGTTTAGAGAAAGAAAAATACAAACGCCTATGTTTTTTGAAATATTTCAAAGCCAGAGCTGGTGCTACAGAATTCAGCATTTTTGTCTTTTTTCTTTTTGTTTTAATGGAAAAAATCAAAAAGTATCAAATAACTTTTGCCATAGAATCTGAAATTCAGTACTTTGGAGTCATCCTTTACCTTTTTTCACAGATACATGGTAGGAATTTATTTTATCTAAAAGTAAAACGCTCTCAGGAGAATGAGGTTCTCATGCTGATTCTGCTATTTATTACCAGCTCAGTGGCCTTGGATCGGCCACTTAACTTCTCTGAGGCTTGCTTTCATCTCTGAGGTGAGGAAAGCCATGCCAATCTGCAGCACATCACAACATGAAGTAGCAAATAAAAACTACATATAAAAGAACCATGGAAAAATAAAGCATTATATCATTTACTGAATTGTGTTAGTTTTACTGGACTATATTTGTATCTGTTCTTTAAGAAATCAGAGAACTTACTTTCATTTACATGTGGCTATGTTTCAACACCATAAGGTCTTGGTTGAGGAATGAAAAAAGTATTTCTGAAAACACAAAATTTAAAAAATAATGCTCTCCTTGTAACCATAGAACCTAGGGCCACCTAGACTTCGTATAATTAAAATGAATTCAAGTAGCCACAACCGTTCAGCATCACATCCTTCAATGCAGTGCAGTCTCAATGCAAAATTCCTAAAATTACTTAACTGACAAACTTTAACGTTGGATATTCATCTCAATATACAGTTTTTAAAGAGTAACCTGAGATAAGCTGACTTTATCTAACCCAAAGTTTCCAAAATTTAGATCAACAAACTGAACTATTCTGGCAGACCTGGTATGCACATAACAAGGTGCCAAGAGGTCCAAGATGACCAATTTTAACAGCATCCTTCAAAAAACCAAGGGTTTCATAGGCAACCTCTGCGAGATTTGAGATTTACTTGTTGCATCCTTAATTATAGCTTAAGCTCATTGTCATAATGCTCACCTTGACTTTGTAAGCGTTAAATGTTTATTCTATTCTAAATGTTAGAAAATGGGTAGGAAAAACACGCTAAATACCTGGCATACATGTCAATTTGTATAAAATATTAGAACATGGCAGTCAAAGTTCATTGGAACTTTGCAATGAAATTTTAGGCTCAGAGAAGGTACCAAGAAGATCGTAACATCTTTCTAAGTATCCTCTTCTGAAGCAGAGCAGGGGATGAATTTCTTTCTTCCCTCAAAGCAGAAAAAGAAAGCAAAGCTTCCTACTTTCTATTTTCCTCCCTGAGTTCCTGATGTTCTAGTTTTTAATTCATGGCACAGAACATTGGTCTGGAAACCCTATAATACGGCACATTTGCAAATGTTTCTGAAAGGACCCAAAGGCCTAAATCTGTATAAATTAAATAAATTATACACAAGTCAAGGACAGGTTGACCTGTTTTTCATGAATATACATTAAATATTTTATGTATGCCTTCCTTGTTCTCTGAGACTGATTTTGAGTGCTGTGTGACCAATTCAGAAAGCAGGTTAAACACGTGTGGTGATTCAAAGTTTATCTCTGGTGTAGACATGACTTTGCTCAATCTCTCTGACTTATTGCCAACCATTTCACTAAAACGGAGTACTTATATAGAGGAAGAATTTGTAATAGAATGGCATCCCCAGTTTGGTAGATGATTTCATTAATTTTGCATGTAATAGAAATAGATTCATCTTATTATCACTCTCTGATTTCCAAAACTCTTCAAAACGAAAACAAAACATCTTTCAGAAAATAAACTGTTCCCAGCAGGAATTTTTGTAGATATAGGCTGATTCTAAAATGTATGTGGAAAACCATTAGAATAGCCAAAAACAATTTTGAAAAAGAAGTTTGGAGGAATCACATTACTGGATTTTAAGAATTACCACAAAACTATGGTGATGGAGATGTGGTATTGGCAAAGGAATTGGCTTATAAATCAATGGAACAGAATAGGGAGTTCAGAAACAGACCCACACAAACACCACCAGTTGATTTTGACAAAAGTGCAAATGTTTTTCAACAGAGAAAGGATAACCTTTTCAACAAATGGTGCTGAAACAATTGGACATCCATACGCAAAAATAAATAAACCTTGCCCTAAACGTAAACCCAGGTACAAAAATTAACTGAAAATGGACCACAGACCTAAATGTAAAATCTATCTTTTATAGGAGAAAATCCTCATGACTGGGGCTACGCACAAAGTTCTTAGACATGATACTAAAAAGCACAACCATAAAATAACAAATCAATAAATTGGACTTCATTGAAATCAAAGTCTTTTGTTCTGCAAGAGACACTGTTAGAAGAATGAAAAGACAAGCTAATGATTGAGAGCAAATATTTGCAAATCACATATCTGACAAAGGAGTTGAATCCAGAATATAAAAAGAACTCTCAAAATTCAACAATAAGAAAACAATATAAATAATTTTAAAATGAGCAAAACAACTGAACAGATATTTCAGTTATACGTGGATATGTGGAGGATATATGGATGATAAATAAACACATAAGAAGATGTTCAATATCATTAGTCATTAGGGAAATGTGAATTAAACCATGATTAGATATCTCTACACATCTATCAAGAATAGGAAACAATTTAAAACACTGACAATATCAAGGCTAGCACCAATGCGGAGCAACCAGAGCTCTCATCCATTGCTGGTGGAATGCAGAATGGTATAGCCATTATGGAAAATAGTTTGGCAGTCTCTTATAAAGTTAAACATACATTTAACATATGACCTAGCAATCCCACTCCCAGGCATTTACTCTAGAGAAATGAAATTTTGTGTTGGAACAAAAATTTTACATACATGTCTATGCCAGCTCTATTCACAATGAACAAAAACTAGATATAACCTAAATGTTCCTCAGCAGGTGAATGAATATACAAACTGTAGCACATCCATTCGATAGAACAGTATTCATCAATATGGCTTGAAATGATACACGTACCCCAATGTTCACTGCAACGCTGTTTATGAGAGCCAACACATGGAAGCAACCTAAATGTCCATTGACAGATGAACGAATAAAGAAGATGTGGTACATCTATACAGTGGAATATTACTCAGCCATGAGAAAAGAATGAAATAATGCCATTTGCAGCAACATGGATGAACCTGTAGATTATCACACTAGGTGAAGTAAGCCACACAGAGAAAGACAAATACCATATGATGTCGCTTCTACACAGAACCTTAAAAAAACGACACAAGTGAACTTATTTATAAAACATAAACAGACTCGCAGACGAACTTATAGTTACCAGGGGAGAAGGGGAGGGGAGGGATAGATTGGGAATTTGGGATTGACGTGTACACACTACTATATTTAAAATAGATAACCGGGGCTTCCCTGGTGGGCCAGGGGTTGAGAGTCCGCCTGCCGATGCAGGGGACATGGGTTTGTGCCCCGGTCTGGGAAGATCCCACATGCCGCGGAGCGGCT